>NC_092152.1:29262264-29267264 GCF_045791955.1 Oncorhynchus clarkii lewisi
AGAGGAGAGAGAGAAAGAGAGAGCACTGGGAGAGCAGAGTGTGGTTGTGCAGCATTAGTGCTAGAAGTCCAGTCCGGGCTGTCTGATTCTGCTGATAGAGCTGCAGGCTAATTCCTGCAAAGGTAGCTCAATCTTTTGGGCACACAGACATCCCTTTAAGATGAAAACTAATTTCTCACACCACCTTCCCCCCGGGGCCAACCTCACCCTTCACAGATTAAAAGAAAACAATCCCAAAAGTGCTGTGCTCGCAATGTCCCGCCTCGATGCTGTAAAGCTAACATCAGGATAGGGGCCTAGGACATTTACACTGCCATGTGTGCACGCAATATAACCCATGATTACCGTAACTTTTATCAGACATTTTCACACTGACAGTTGCACATGTAGACCCCATCACGATGCCTAAAATTACTCTCATCGTGTATTTTCCCCAGGGCTACGTTCACCCTCTCTGATAGAAGTTATGAGCAATAAAACATCAAACGCACCACACTGCACTCAACATTCATCTATTAATCCCATGCGACAATATGAAACCATGTATTCATCACAAATCTGACTAAACCGTGGGCAGGTCACAGAGGACAAGGCGGATCAGAGTGAGGGTGTTGAAACACAATTAGGTTTAAACGGTCGAACATGAGGTCAAGTCATCTCATTCCAACAGTACGGATGCTGTATGAATATTAAGTGCAGTAATATTGCATAGTGGGACATAGTTGGCTATGTAAATCAGCCCTGAAGTGGGTCAGGCTATTTACCAAGGTCATATAGCTTTACCACCAGCAGTAAAGCCCTCCCTGCTTCCTCATGAATAATCATCTAACCTACACACTGAGGACAACTACAGTGTGTCCTTTCCTTTCCCGACAACACACCACCATGACAGCTACACTGACTGGAGGAAATATCCCAAACATTACGGAGTTGCCTGGGGAAAGAACTTGGGTGTGAAATGACAAAATAGTGTTGCTTTGGCGAACATCTGTTTGACTGTTAGATCTGAGGGGTATGGGGATAAGGTCATTGTAATAGAGATGAGAGAGAGGGATCCCTGTACATAGCTGATTTTTAAACCTTTTTAAATGCAATATTTACTGTTCAATTCTAGGTTTTGTGTTGATGTTGTTTTGTGTCTTCTCACATTTGTTTATTTCACATGCATTGACAATGTAAATTTCCCTTGCCAATCTCTTTAGAGAGAGAGAGAGAGAGAGAGAGAGAGAGAGAGAGAGAGAGAGAGAGAGAGAGAGAGAGAGAGAGAGAGAGAGAGAGAGAGAGAGAGAGAGAGAGAGAGACAGACAGACAGACAGACAGACAGACAGACAGACAGACAGACAGACAGACAGACAGACAGGCAGGCAGGCAGGCAGGCAGGCAGGCACAGGCAGGCAGGCAGGCAGGCAGGCAGGCACAGGCAGGCAGGCAGGCAGGCAGGCAGGCAGGCAGGCAGGCAGGCAGGCAGGCAGGCAGGCAGGCAGACAGATAGATAGATAGATAGATAGATAGATAGATAGATAGATAGATAGATAGATAGATAGACAGATAGACAGATAGATAGATAGATTGGACTGGGTCAGCTCCCACTCAGCCCAGTAAAAGCTCTTCTCTGTCCTGGCACCCCAATGGTGGAACATCAGAGTCCCTGCCCATCTTCCGAAAACATCTGAAACCCTACCTCTTCAAAGAGTATTTTAAATAATCCCACTGCCCCCCCCCCCCCCCCCACCATGACTTTTGTGAACTAACAGTCACTATTTACGTTTTCTTACTAGCACTGCCTTTGCTGATAGCTACTTTATTGAGGAACATTTTTACTTCCTATGACTAAGATATTACTAGCTATCTTAAAATTAATGCACTAACTGTAAGTCACAATGAATAAGAGGGTGATTAAAATGTCAATCTTCTGCCTCCACGGTCTCTCGCTACACACGCAGACAGGCAACCCTGTGTATGTTGTGTGTGAGGAGAGGTTCATGTCAGATGTATACCTGGTGCTGGGCCTCCTCCAGGTTCCCACTGGCCCACAGAGACAGCCCCAGACGATGGCGGATCTTAGCCTCATCCTCACGCCGAGCCAGCTGCTCCGCCAGCCGTAGGCCTGGTTGCGAGAGACATTAGAAATAATTTAGAGCTATGGGCAGGCAGGTATCTTCCAGGGTAACAGATGTAAGCATGGTACTGATACTCTGACAGTAAACAAGCTTCAGTTGTAAAATCCCACTCAGTCTGGGCATCACACACAAACACAAACACACCCACTCCCAGACACACAGTACGACGCTGTTAGAGCACTAATCTGAGTGCCTAGTAATCAATGGTAAGGATCGAGTGGCTGAGCAAACACAAACACACCCATAATGCTTCTATATAAAGCAAGTGGGAGACTAAGCAAACATAATATGTTTAATAGAGTCTAGAGACTTCTGTAATGTTCGATTACACATGGAAGGTATACACATTAGAGCAAAAAACAACACATATCATCCACTCAGCCACACACACACTGGAAATACAACACACACAGAGGCTAGAATCCTGTGTTGAAACTGTTCGTACGACTTATCACACTGGTCCATACATTTGTTCTGAGATTCAGCCGGAACCCGGGGAGATTTTTGTGTTCAGTTAGCGTGGCTTTGTCAGATCACCTGGCGAGAATAACGTTTGTTTTCCCCTTTCAATCCCTCAAGCGGTGATGTGTATGTCACATGTTTGCATGTGTCAACAGCCTGCCCACCTACTGCTTGGTTTCACCCAATTACTGTGATGAAACGGACACTCCACGAAGGGAAATGATAAGAAAGGACCGACACTGGGCCACATGTCACCTACCAGGTGCTAACAGCGCAGCAGGAAATCTTAGCTATGATTTGGGCTGCTAATAAGTCTGTGGCTACAAGGTTTATATTATGTAGGTATTAGAATATAATGTATCTACTCTATTCCTCTGTGACTAGGGGAAAACACGTTTTGGTGGAGGGGAGAGAAAAATGGGCCATGATATCAAGCAGCCCTCATCTCACTCTCCTCGCGTTTCTAGTCATTCCTGGAAAACAGTGTGTGTGAGTCTGACCCAGATAAGAAAAGAACACAGAGCGTGACCAGGAAGGAACACCCGACCTACACTCTTCCTATTCCACCAGGCCCAGGGCTGCTCTGCTCTGTGAGTACACCCTCAGAGAGACGGATGCCTTTGAAGCCTGCAACACTCCCCCCCTCTCCTTATCTATCCTCTTCTCCCTCTCTTCCCTCTTTCTCCCTTCTCCTGTCTCTCTCTCTCTCTCTCTGTCTCGCTCACACTCCCTAACTCTCTCAATACACCCTCTCTTATCTCTCTCTCTGCCCTCTTTCTCCCTCCTCCAGCTCTCTGTCATTCTTTCAGAACTCTCTAAACCCTCTCCTTCACCCTCTCCCTCCCCGACCTCGTCTCTCTGTTTCTCTCTCTCTCTCTCGCTGTCTTTCTCTCTCTCCCCTCTCCTCTCTTTCTCTCGGTCTATCTGCCCTCCACTAGTCTCAGTCCTACTCAGGTTTCGTTAGAGTCTGGAGCTTAAGAGAGATAACTGATCTGCACCCTCACCATTCACATCTCCCTCCATCTCTCCGAGTCACTCTCACACACTCCCTCTCCCTCTCTCTATGAAGAAGACTCATGATTAATCAAAAAACGCCATGTCTTTTTCTTATAGTGCGGTTGACACTTTGTAGAATTATCATACATGAAGATGTATGCATCTGCATTGCATACTCTTGCTATCTCTTCCCACATGCTTCCCTCTCTAACTGTCAGCGTGTGTACCTTCGGTGTGCCATACAGGCACAGTGACGTAGTGGTGGCTGACATAAGGATGTGGTGGTGGCTCTGTGGCTGGCTGCACCCTGAAGAGCAACTAGAGAACACTTTAAAGGCTGCCTGACAGCTGGTGAAGAGATTCACTACAGCCCCCGGGGGCCCATGCACCCTGTGACACACACACGCACACACACACACACACACACACACACACACACACATGCTTGCTGCAGGGCAATACACACTCTCTCTCTCTCTCTCTCTGTAACGGTTTTCTGTATGTGAAGGAGAGTCGGACCAAAATGCAGCGTGTAGATTGCGATCCATGTTTTAATGAACAAACGTAAAACACGAATCAATGCAAACACTACAAAATAAAGAACGTGATGAACGTAACGAAAACCTAAAACAGCCTATCTGGTGAAAAACACATAGACAGGAACAATCACCCACAAACACACAGTGAAACCCAGGCTACCTAAATATGGTTCCCAATCAGAGACAATGACGAACACCTGCCTCTGACTGAGAACCATATCAGGCTGAACATAGAAATAGACAAACAAGACATGAAACATAGAATGCCCACTCAGATCACACCCTGACCAATCAAAACATAGAAAATACAAAGTAAACTATGGTCAGGGCGTGACAGTACCCCCCCCCCAAGGTGCGGACTCCGGCCGCAAAACCTGAACCTATAGGGGAGGGTCTGGGTGGGCATCTGTCCGCGGTGGCGGCTCTGGCGCTGGACGTGGACCCCACTCCATGACAGTTTTAATCCCCCTCCTAAACGTCCCTAAATAGGTTACCCACCACAATGATAACATGGGACAGAGGGACAGCTCGGGACAGAGGTAACTCGGGACCGATAGGTAGCTCAGCACTGAGAGGAAGCTCAGCACTGAGAGGAAGCTCAGCACTGAGAGGAAGCCCAGGCAGGTAGTAGAAACTACCAGAACCTGGCTGGCTGGCGGTTTCAGCAGATCCTGGTCGACTAGCAGATCTGGGAGAATCTGGTCGACTGGCGGATCTGGGAGAATTTGGTCGACTGGCGGATCTGGGAGAATCTGGTCGACTGGCGGATCTGGGAGAATCTGGTCGACTGGCGGATCTGGGAGAATCTGGTCGACTGGCGGATCTGGGAGAATCTGGTCGACTGGCGGATCTGGGAGAATCTGGTCGACTGGCGGATCTGGGA
>NC_092152.1:29272264-29312264 GCF_045791955.1 Oncorhynchus clarkii lewisi
AGAGATGTGGGTTAACTGGGAAGGCAGGGATAGAGTTAAGTTGACTACATTATATGCCAACTAAAACACCCTGTAATTGCCATCTGGTGCTATGAACAAACAGACTTGTGCCACAGAGACTGTGTACTCCTAGCGCTCTCCTCTCACTGTCACCCTGTTCCTCTCTCCTTATCTCCTATCAGGGGGATAGTAGTACAGCTTTTATCTAATCTGCACATATGGCCACATTGTGCAATAAGGGAAGAATGAGGAACACACATTGCATTGTCACAAGAGCAGGAACTATGCCATTTGCCAAGGTCTGCATCATTTCAGTGGTAATGAATATTCAGATTCCCATCAAAAAGCACAGCAGATGACTCTCTGAGGACTGTGTGTGTGTTTGTGTGTGTGTGTGTGTGTGTGTGTGTGTGTGTAGCAACATGCATGCCCTGCCCATCTGAGGATCTGTCTTTTTCAGCCATCTACTTCCTGTTTGAAGGGTGCAAAATCCACTTGATTGATTGCTTTCATTTTACTCCTGTGACTCTTTCATATTCTTGCTTGTGCCTGTCCTATTCCCCGTTAACATTACGACCGCGGAATCGTTTGTAATGACCTGTCAAACGCACTCCGGTAATGGCCAAAATAAACTCACTGTCCTCAATGGAATACACTGTCTTTCCGTTTAATCTAGAAAAACGCTAAAGCTTTGTCAGGGATTTTACGCACCTTCACGACACTTACATCACAAGAAAAGAGACGATAACTTTATTTTGATGGGTGTTTATTTTTTGGGTGTAATAAAAATAAATACAAAATTATGCAGTTGAAATGTTCACAAATTAGATGTGCTGAAATGAAAGCAACTTCCGAAAATGAACACTGGAATTATAGTGATATTATGTTTGATCTCCCAAACAATGTAAAGTATGTATAGACGTAATCTAGAGTTGATTTTTAATCCGATGGTATCCTGCTATGCACATACTTGTTGAATTATGCAAGAGAATGTGACAACAGTAATTAATGAGGCAGTCTAGACAGTGCAGGTAGGGTAGACAGAGGAAGTGTTGTGGTTACAGCCCTGTTCCACCCCTTTATGATAATGTATTCATATATGCAAATACACCTGATGAATTTATGAAAATATTTAAAAAAAATACCTGATACAATAACAAAATGTATATATGGGTGCATTCTAAGATGTTTATATATATATATATTTTTTTACCCCTTTTTCTCCCCAATTTCGATGGTATCCAATCGGGAGAGACGAAGGTCGAGAGCCATGCGTCCTCCGAAACACAACCCAACCAAACCGCACTGCTTCTTGACACAACGCACATCCAACCCGGAAGCCAGCCGCACCAATGTGTCGGAGGAAACACCGTACACCTGGCGACCTGGTCAGCGTGCACTGTGCATGAGGAGACAAGGATATCCCTGCTGGCCAAACCCTCCCTAACCCGGACGACGCTGGGCCAATTGTGCATCGCCCCATGAGCCTCCCGGTCGCGGCTCAAAACCAGAATCTCTGGTGGCACAGCTAGCAGCGCGATGAGATGTTTCTATTTTTATTTGACAATAAATTGAAAACCCGAATTCTCGCCAAAATCCCTCAACTCATTATTTGTCAAATCAAATCAAAGTTTATTGGTCGCGTACACAGATTTGCAGATGTTATTGCAGGTGCAGCGAAATGCTTGTGTTTTCTAGCTCCAAAAGTCTAGTAATACCTAGCAATAAAAAAAACAATACACACATACTCCAGAAAATACAAAATAAATAATATATGATGAGCCATGACTAGAATATAGTATACACTGAGTGTACAAAATATTAGGAACACCTTCCTAATATAGAGGCGCAACCCGTTTTGCGCTCAGAACAGCCTCAATTCGTCAGGGCATGGACTACAAGGTGTCGCAAGCGTTCCACAGGGATGCTGGCCCATGTTGACTCCAATACTTCTCACAGTTGTGTCAAGTTGGCTGGATGTCCTTTCCGTGGGGGACCATTCATGATACACACAAGAAACTGTGTGAAAAACCCAGCAGCGTTGTAGTTCTTGACACACTCAAACTGGTGCGCCTGGTATCTACTATCATACCCCATTCAAAGGCATATTTTGTCTTGCCAATTCACCGTCTGAATGGCACACATTCACAATCCATGTCTCAATTGTCTCAAGGCTTAAAAATCTTTCATTAACTTGTCTCCTCCCCTTCATCTAAACTGATTGAAGTGGATTTAACAAGTGACATCAGTAAAGGGTCATAGCTTTCACCTGGATTCACCTGGGCAGTTTATGTCATGGAAAGAGCAGGTGTTCCTAATGTTTTATACATTCAGTGTATTCATACTGTATAAGGTGGCAGCAGTCTCTAAGGTGCAGGGTTGAGTACCGGCTGGAGATAGAAGCTGTTTCAGTCTCTTGGTCCCAGATTTGATGAGCCTGTGCTGTCTCCAACTTCTAGATGGTAGCTGGATGAACAGGCCGTAGCTCGGGTGGCCGAGGTCCTTGATCATCTTCCTGTGACACCGGGTGCTGTAGATGTCCTGGAGGGCAGGCAATGTGCCAGCGGTGATGCGTTAGGCTGACCGCACCTCCCTCTGGAGAGCCCTGCGGTTGTGGACGGTGCAATCGCCATACCAGGCGCGCGATACAGCCCGACAGGACGCTCTCAATGGTGCATCTGTAGAGGTTTGTGAGGATTTTAGGGGACAGGCCAAATTTCTTCAGCCTCCTGAGGTTGATAAAGATGCTGTTGCACCTTCTTTACCACTCTGTCTGTGTGAAGGGACCAGTTCAGGTTGTCAGTGATGTGCACGCCAAGGAACTTAAAGCTTTTGACCCTCTCCACTGTGGCCCCGTCGATGTGGATGAGGGCATTCTCTCTCTGCTGTCTCCTGTAATCCACGATCAGCTCCTTAGTTTTGTTGGTGTTGAGGGAGAGGTTATTTTCATGGCACCACTCCACCAGGGCTCTCACCTCCTCCCTGTAGCCTGTCTCATCGTTGTTGGTAATCAGGCCTAACACAGCAAACTTGATTGAGTTGTCCCTGCCAGTAAAATATTTGATGTGTTATAATTTAGTCAATATCTGATGGATTATAAAAATTCTAAACGATTGGAGTATCTTTATCCACTGTCTGTTGCAATTGTTTTTAAAACCTTTTAACAATTTCGATGACCATTGTTAATATGTGTGTAGGGGGAAGAGGAAGGGCTGAAGGGGTAATGATACAATGGGTTGGGGGGCTAGATAATAAATTCAACCTCCAATTGGCCTAGATGGGATGTCACATGGATACAGGTTCTGTCTATCTCTGTGAATAAGCTTACACACTGGCTAAGACCTGCATTCATACCACGGTTTTGTTCTCTTGAATGCTTTGCACACGCTGCAGAAACCTTGCAAATAGCCACTTTTCACATTCCCCGGCAGAGCAACAATTGCTCGATGTCATTTGAAAAGGACCATTAAAATAATAAAAGGCTTGAGATTAATTAATGGTGTGTGTTAATGTGAGCTGGCTGAGTAAAGTCTCTGGGAGAGAAAGATGGAGTGCGAGAGTGCGAGGGGGATAGAGAGAGGAGGAAGTGAGGATGATAGGAGTCAGATTGACATTCTTCCCCAGTCAGCTCATGCATGGCTAATGCAGGGTTCTGTCTGATTGTTACGGTGGCTTGCTGTTGATGCACAATAAGAGGGAAAAATATTCTCTGAAATTAGGACTCCATTGCAGCCACCGCGTTTTGTTTCGCCCTGTATTCTATCAGGATGTTATCAGACTCACGCGGGGGGTGAAAGTGGAGAAAATAGAAAGAACGTAAAAGGTTGTCTCGAATTAACTGCGATTCCCCCGGTTTCAGACGTCTGTCTGCCAAAGCCTCTTTGCATACAGATCAGCCAGTAGGCTCAGTGCTGAAGCAGCTAGCACCAGCCTCACTCAGCCTCAGGATCCTCAACACCGACCGTCAAGGTGTCTCTAAACTATGGTGGTCCTGAAGTGCCAGTGCAAAAAGAAAAAAGATTATGCAAAGTAGGATTACTATGATTATTAGCAAATTATCTGTCACCGCAACAACCAGAATAAATTGATATTGGCAACTTATTCAAAGGCAGAATGTTTTTATCCCTATTTTTTTCGATCTTGTCTCATCGCTGCAACTCCCCAACGGGCTTGGGAGGTGTCCTCCGAAACATGACATGCCAAACTGCGCTTCTTAACACCTGCCCGCTTAACCCAGAAGCCAGCCACACCAATGTGTCGGAGGAAACACCATTTAACTGACGACGAGGTCAGTCTGCAGGAGTCCCGACACGCCACAAGGAGTCGCTAGAGCACGATGAGCCAAGTAAAGCCCTCCCCTAACCCGGACAACGTTGGGCCAATTGTGCAAAGCCCTATGGGACTCCCAATTACAGCCGGTTGCGATACAGCCCGGGTCTATAGAGACGCCTCTAGCTCTGCGATGCAGTGCCTTAGACCGCTGCGCCACTCAGGAGGCCCATGCAGAATGGCTTTCTGATTGCAATGGTGGCTTAGGTGTATTAGAAATATGATGCCTTTAAATTTAAATAAAGTTAAATAAAGGTTAAATAAAAAATTATTATTAACTGAGAAAAAGACAAATTCAAGTTCTATTTCTACTTTCCTCAGCAGGACTCTTCATCTATGATTCAGATATTAGCTTTTCGTAACAGGCAATCAGAGATTTCATGGTTTTAGAGTGCTTTTCATCCAACCACAGATTTTCATTATAGAGCTACAGTACTGTTCAGTGAGCTGCAGAGACACCCTGTATACCCAATCCAATCCTTTAGTGACACTTTATTCCAATCACTACTTCAAGAAGAGGACATTTGGACAGATGACAGTGCTTACCTGGAACAGTATCTAAGTGGCTCATTCAGTGGGAAAAGTGGAGTTACTGCAGGGAGTGAGAGAAACGCCAATATTCTGTATGATGTTAGGGTTAAAGCAAATTAGTATCATTTACCTACTGAGTGACCTGATAGGGAGCTACACTACATTACCAAAAGTATGTGGACACCTGCTCGTCGAACATCTCATTCCAAAATCAAGGGAATTAACATGGAGTTGGTCCCCCCTTTGCTGCTGTAACAGCCTCCACTCTTCTGGGAAGGCTTTCCACTCGATGTTGGAACATTGCTGTGGGGACTTGCTTCCATTCAGCAACAAGAGCATTAGTGAGGTCAGGCACTGATGTTGGGTGATTAGGCCTGGCTCGCAGTTGGCTTTCCATTTAATCCCAAAGGTCTTCGATGGGGTTGAGATCAGGGAAATCAAGTTCTTCCACACCGATCTCGACAAACCATTTCTGTATTGACCTCGCTTTGTGCATGGGGGCATTGTCATGCTGAAACAGGAAAGGGCCTTCCCTAAACAGTTGCCACAAGTTGGAAGCACAGAATTGTCTAGAATGTAATTGTATGCTGTAGCGTTAAGATTAACTTTCACTGGAACTAAGGGGCCAAACCGAACCATTACAAACAGCCCCAGACCATTATTCCTCCTCCACCAAAATTTACAGTTGGCACTATGGACTCGTCCAAACTCAGATCTGTCTGTCGGACTGCCTGAAGGTGAAGCGTGATTCAGCACTCCAGAGAACGCGTTTCCACTGCTGTGGAACTCCAGAGTCCAATGGCCGCGAGCTTTACACCATTGGGGCGGCAGGGTAGCCTAGTGGTTAGAGCGTTGGGCTAGTAACCGGAAGGTTGCAAGTTCAAATCCCTGAGCTGACAAGGTACAAATCTGTCATTCTGCCCCTGAACAGGCAGTTAACCCACTGTTCCTAGGCCATCATTGAAAATAATAATTTCTTCTTAACCGACTTGCCTAGTTAAAAAAAAGAAAACAAATTCAAGCCGACGCTTGGCATTGTGCATGGAAACACATTTCATGAAGCTCCCAACAAACAGTTATTGTGCTGACTTTGCTTCCAGAGGCAGTTTGGAACTCGGTAGTGAGTGTTACAACTGAGGACAGATGATTTTCACTCACTATGTGCTTCAGCACTTGGCGGCCCCTTTCTATGAGCTTGTGTGGCCTACCACTTCACGCTGAGCCGTCGTTTGCTCCTAGATGTTTCTACTTCACAATAAATAACAGCACTTACTGGGCAGCTCTAGTATGGCAGAAATGTGACAAATGTACTTTTTGTAATGGTGGCATTCTATGACAGTGCCACGTTGAAAGTCACTGAGCTCTTCAGTAAGGCCATTCTACTGCCAATGTCTGTCTATGGAGATTGCATGGATTTGTGCTCAATTTTAAACACCTGTCAGCAACAGGTGTGGCTGAAATAGCTGAAACCACTCATTTGAAGGCGTGTCCACATACTTTTGTCCAGTGTATAACCAATTACATTCCAGGTTTCTAAGTGTGTTTAGTAGGGGCTAATGAGCGATGTCACTGACCTGTGTCCATTGCCCAGACCTCGGTAAGCCTTCTCCTGGTCCTGCATGCGGTTCAGGCTCTGGGCCACAGACAGGTACTGGTCGTAGTATTTAATGGCCTCCTCAAAGTCTCCTAAGGCTTCGTAACAGTCTCCCAGGTTACCATAGGCCCTGCCCCGGTCCAGTACAGCCTCGTTGCCACTCAGCTGCTGCAGGGTGGCCAACTGCTGCTCCAGGTAGCCTATAGCCTCCTCCATCACCCCTACGTTCATCTTGGTGATGCCCATGTTGCCGTAGACCTGGGCCTCTATGCCCGGGTCCTTCAGTCTGCGGCCCAGCTCTAGCTGCTCCTCGTAGCTCTTGAAGGCCATGGCATACTTCCCCAGGGCCATGTAGACAGCTGCCAGGTGGCCGTGGGCTTTACACTCCCCGGGAACATCGCCTAGCTCCTGGTACACCTCCAGTTCCTGGGTGTGGTAGCCCAAGGACTTGTCGTACTTCTGCACCAGTCTGTAGGTGGCACCCAGGGAAGCGTAGGCACACGCCTCCATCCTGCGCTCCTTCATCTGAAACAAAGCACAGACAGGATTTCAGTGCATCAGCAAATGAGAAACAGCAACAGTATTACATTTTAACAACCCTGCCTTTCAAAATCAATGGAGTGCTTGACTTACTTACAGTATATCATGCTAATCTCTCTTACTGTATGTATGCAGACAAAGTGGAGACCTTTCCTGTGACTATGACTATAATCAGGACCGAGTGAATCTCACCTGGTGAGCCAGGGCTAGCTGCTGCTCATAGAACTGGATAGCTCCGGTCACATCCTTTTTGCAGACAAAGATGTCCCCCAGGTTGCCCAGGGCTCTGAAGCGGGCCTGTGCATTATTAAGAGACTGGGCTAGAGAGAGCAGGTACTTCTGACACTCCTCTGCCTTGGTGAAGTTACCGAGAGCCTTGAAGGCCAGTCCCAGGTTACAGTAGGCCTTGGCCTGGCTCAGCTTGTCATGCAGGTCCTTAGCCAGAGCCAGGTCCTGCTCATAGTACTTGACAGCGTCCTGGTAGCTTCCCAGGCAGTAGTGGGCGTAGCCCAGGTTGTGGCAGACTTTCCCCTCACTCTCCATGTCCTGGAGGTCAGGGGACAAGCGGAGGTACTGCTCGTAGTAGGGCACGGCTTGGGGGAACTCTCCCCGGGAGCAGTGGAAGTTCCCCAGGTTGCCGAGGGCGCGAGCCTCACTCTGGACGTCTCGCAGCTCGCGGGCGATATTGAGGTGGTTCTGGTAGTGCTGCAGGGCGCGGTCGTGGGCCCCCAGAGCCTGGTAGGCCACGGCCAGGTTACCATGGGTGGAGGCCTGGGAGGCTCGGTCGTTGACCTCCATGGAGATCTGTAGCTCCTGGCGGTGGTAGCGCACGGCCTGGTCAAAGGCCCCCAACGCGTTGTAGGCGTTGCCCATGTTACCGTAGGCCCGGCCCTGAGCAGCATAGTCAGTGAGCTCCTGGGCGATGGAGAGGTGGGTTTTGTGCAGTTTCAGTGCAGTTTCATAGTCTCCTTTCATCTGGTGGATAATGCCTGTGGACAGGGGAGAGGAGAAAGGGAGAGGAAGAGGCAAGATTAATATCCCATTCGCAGGAAAATAGAAGTTCACTTCAAGTGTCTCATCAGACAGCCACATTATGTAGAAAGCAACAGTCATTTGGTAGTTAAAATATGCTTCTGCTGAGCCATCTGTTCCCTGATCAGGGAACACACGTTCCACACAAAATATGGTCATTAAAATGAAGCACAATCACACAGTGTTATAAAGACATCAAAATGTAATCATTAGATTGTCTAAACTGTCTTTGATGATTGTGTCTTGAAAGAATATCAGCAAAACCAACCACTTTTCCGCAGGGACCGAAACAACTGAGAAGGAGAGAGAGAGAGAATGAAAGAGAGAGAAAGAGTGGGCCGAGACGATTGAAAGCTAAGCTAACAACTTCTCAAAACTGAGATGAGTGTGCAAAACCAATGAATAACAGAAAACTCTGTGTATTGATGAGCGTAGGATATTTTATAAAACAGAGCAGCCATTCATCTAACAGGACTGGATAACTGTGGCTCCCCTGCATTGGCATCAGTGTGGGCTAATGGGCCTGGGAGATAAGAGGAACCAGCCCTAACCAGCCGCACCACTCAGAGGGCACTGGGATGGGGACGGGCCAGCCTTGGCTGGGGTGTGTGGGGAATAGGGAAGTGGGACAGGAGAGGGGGACGTTTGTGGGTTGTGGTGGGAACTTGATGGTGCCACTGGGATTAGCGAGTACCATGTGCGTTTTCTGACTTTTCCCTACCAGAACCTGCCACAGTACTGGCGCATGCAGAGGCTAAATAAACAGACGGTAAACAGCCAACTTAACAAACCCAAAATGACTTGACTACTGGTGCTATAGATGTGGAGCTCATTAGAGTTGTTTGTTCAGTTAAAAGCCTTTCATGGGCCTCCCGAGTGGCGCAGTGGTCTAAGGCATTGCATCGCAGAGCTAGAGGCATCACTACAGACCCGGGTTTGATCCCGGGCACTGTCGCAGCCGGTTGCGACCGGGAGATCAATGAGGCGGCACACAATTGGTTCAGCCTAGTCTTACTAGCTAACCTGCCTTACTAGCTAACCTGGACTCAGGGCTAACGTTAGCTAGGTGGCAAAAGTTAGCTAGGCTAAGGGTTAAGGTTAGGGTTGTCTAACATGCTAAGTAATTGCAAAGTAGCTAAAAAGTAGTAAGCAGTTGCAAAGTTTCTAATTAGCTAAAATGCTGAGATTGGAACACGTAACCTTTCGGTTTCTAGACGTCCGCATTTTATGCCTACCCATCCACCCCAACCAACCACCGTACTTTAGTTTGTGCCTTAAGTGACCGTCTGTCTTACGTAACCATACCAAACATAACATATTATACTAATTTGAGTGTCCCAGATTTACATTTACTATGTTACAGCGAGTCTATGAAATCAGGCTGGACGAGGTAACAGGGGCTCTGTTGGTCTGTTGGTCTATAGTTGGCCCACTGGGTTTGCATATTTTGTTTACACAGTATCAGGCTCCTCTGAGGCGTCACTTTTTTAGGCAGCCAGATTTCAAGGAATAGAAGAGGAAGCTCAATGCTTTAAACTAAGCTGTGCTAGAAAGCTAACTTTGGGTGTCAGGTGAAGGAAGGGGTGTTTGGTATTTTATTAGGATCCCCATTAGCTGTTGCAAAAGCAGTAGCTACTCTTCCTGGGGTCCACACAGAACATGAAACATAATACAGAATGACATAATACAGAACATCATTAGACAAGAACAGCTCAAGATGTATAAATCCAGGTATCAAGGAAATGGGATTGGATGGCAGCATAAAAAAGAACCTATTCAAAATATTTAATTGATTTGCCTAGCCCATAGATAGCGGCATAACCCCAATCCATAGATGGGCTCACCTTTGTGATAATTTACCCACAGTTCCCTCACAGAAGGAAACCCTTCAGATGAGGTGGATCAGTAGTCCAGCTTGATTGTTTCTGTGTATTTCTGTCTCAAGGTTAAAGTGTCATAGCCTTACCTGGCGCAGTAACCACCAGGTCAACACCTGAAGGAATGAACATGCTAAGCATACTACAGACAAAACAAACAAGAGACAGTATAATTCTTTGTACAGATTGCCAGAAGGAATACAATATGGATAAGTAACATACTGTATAAAGAATTGATAAACTGTTACTAACACTTTTATAATGACAAATGGTAGGAAGAATAGGCTTTGTCATTGCATGTCCTAAAGTTACAGTAGATTGACATTGGCACAGCCCAGGCCGTAGCCCCACCCCCACCCCAGCCCACACCACCCCAGCCCCACACCAGGCCAGCCCACCCCATCCCAGCCCCACACCAGGCCAGCCCACACCACGCCACCCCATCCCAGCCCCACCCCAGCCAACCCCACCCCTACCCCAAGCCAGCCCACCCCACCCCATGCCAGCCCCAGTCCCAGTTCCAGCCCAGCCTGGCCCCAGAGCACGTTAACATGCGGAGGAGGAGCACTGACAGTCCTCTCCCTCCACAAAGTCATTGCCAAGGTTATGTCTTCCCTTTGGAGCTTAGCCCACAGAGGGTATAATGCCTGTTGATGTATCACCAGCTAACATGGCCCCAGCCCTCCCCGGAGTCCCCTGCTGGAGGCTAAAATTGGAGCTGGATCTGAGGCTCTAAGGCTGGGGTGGAGGCTGGGGAGAAAAGCTAGAGTTGGGGCTGGGGGGCGGGAGCTGGGGAGAAAGGCTAGAGTTGGGGCTGGGGGGGGGCTGGGGAGAAAGGCTAGTGTTGGGTCTGGGGTGGGGGCTGGGGAGAAAGGCTAGAGTTGGGGCTGGGGGGGGGGGGGGCTCGGGAGAAAGGCTAGAGTTGGGGCTGGTGGGGGGGCTGGGGAGAAAGGCTAGAGTTGGGCTGGGGGGGGGGCTGGGGAGAAAGGCTAGAGTTGGGTCTGGGGGGGGCTGGGGTGAAAGGCTAGTTTTGGGGCTGGGGTGGGGAATGGGGAGAAAGGCTAGTGTTGGGAATGGGGAGAAAAGCTAGTGTTGGGGCTGGGGTGGGGGCTGGGGAGAAAGGCTAGAGTTGGGTCTGGGGGGGCTGGGGAAAAAAGGCTAGTGTTGGGGTTGGGGAGAAAGGCTAGAGTCGGGGCTGGGGAGAAAGGCTAGTGTTGGGGCTGGGGTGGGGGCTGGGGAGAAAGGCTAGAGTTGGGGCTGGGGAGAAAGGCTAGTGTTGGGGCTGGGGTGGGGGCTGTGGAGAAAGGCTAGAGTTGGGGCTGGGGAGAAAGGCTAGTGTTGGGGCTGGGGAGAAAGGCTAGAGTTGGGCTGGTGGGGGGGCTGGGGAGAAAGGCTAGAGTTGGGCTGGTGGGGGGGCTGGGGAGAAAGGCTAGTGTTGGGTCTGGTGGGGGTCTGGGGAGAAAGGCTAGAGTTGGGCTGGGGGGGGGGGGGGGCCTGGGGAGAAAGGCTAGAGTTGGGGCTGGTGGGGGGGCTGGGGAGAAAGGCTAGAGTTGGGGCTGGTGGGGGGGGCTCGGGAGAAAGGCTAGAGTTGGGGCTGGTGGGGGGGCTGGGGAGAAAGGCTAGAGTTGGGCTGGGGGGGGGGGGGCTGGGGAGAAAGGCTAGAGTTGGGTCTTGGGGGGGCTGGGGTGAAAGGCTAGTTTTGGGGCTGGGGTGGGGAATGGGGAGAAAGGCTAGAGTTGGGTCTTGGGGGGGCTGGGGTGAAAGGTTAGTTTTGGGGCTGGGGTGGGGAATGGGGAGAAAGGCTAGTGTTGGGGCTGGGGTGGGGAATGGGGAGAAAAGCTAGTGTTGGGGCTGGGGTGGGGGCTGGGGAGAAAGGCTAGAGTTGGTTCTGGGGGGGCTGGGGAGAAAGGCTAGTGTTGGGGTTGGGGAGAAAGGCTAGAGTCGGGGCTGGGGAGAAAGGCTAGTGTTGGGGCTGGGGTGGGGGCTGGGGAGAAAGGCTAGAGTTGGGGCTGGGGAGAAAGGCTAGTGTTGGGGCTGGGGTGGGGGCTGTGGAGAAAGGCTAGAGTTGGGGCTGGGGAGAAAGGCTAGTGTTGGGGCTGGGGAGAAAGGCTAGAGTTGGGCTGGTGGGGGGGCTGGGGAGAAAGGCTAGTGTTGGGTCTGGTGGGGGTCTGGGGAGAAAGGCTAGAGTTGGGCTGGGGGGGGGGGGGGCCTGGGGAGAAAGGCTAGAGTTGGGGCTGGTGGGGGGGCTGGGGAGAAAGGCTAGTGTTGGGTCTGGGGAGAAAGGCTAGAGTTGGGCTGGTGGGGGGGCTGGGGAGAAAGGCTAGAGTTGGGCTGGGGGGGGGGGCTTGAGGTGAGTTTGGCGCTGGAGCTACACCTGGAGCCGGAAGAGATGAGGACCTAAGACTATGCCGGGGGCCACACAAGGGGTCAGAAAACAATCTCTGTCTCCGCCAAATTGTAAGAGGATTACAAGAACCCCTGGGTCCCTGTTTGATAATAAATAACAGCATGTTTTGGGCCTCAGGTGGTAAATGATGGGGGAATGATGGTGATTGGCTGGACAGCTGGATAAGAAAGGGGTAGTGGTAGATGATACACTGATTTCAAATGACCCCATCAAAAAATTCTAAGAGAGAGGAGGGATTGACTCCTGTGGACCCCTGTTATGGCCATGCAATTCACTCAGACCGCACAATAAGGTTTGTTATGTTGCATACAGTACATAAACTAAACCCCAGAGCTTATATGAGTCTGCAGCTCCATCATTTCCATCTGCACAGTGAGCACAATGACTGTGAAAAAAGAGGGATCAAACAACAAGCAAAATATCCCTCACTCGCCACACACACACCTACTTTATCCCATTCACTACCCCGTATCAAAAGACATTAAAAGGCGGGCGATGCGTTGTCACTTTGCATTACACAGGCGCACAGTGTGAGAGGGAAATGCTGCAGTGATGACTTTGAGGGATGGTGTCTTGTTCTTACTAAATCACTGTGTCATTCTGTGCTGTGTGTGGAGGTCCACAGCACTGTGGAGCTGTCTGCTAGCTGCCTCTCTGCTGCTCTGCTCTGCCCAGCTAAGAGGATTTCAGCAACAATGGAGTCTCTGCCACTGTGCCGGGGTGATACCAGGGGTAGAAGAAAGATGGCCAATCACCAAGCAGCCATCGGCCCTGCCCTAGAATCCAAACTCTAGCCTACCCTCCATTCATATTTCAGTTAGCCCAACACTGTGTCAACACAAGGACCTGAAGAATGAATAAAAAACAACATTTTCAATTGTTATGTACAAATTAATGGTCTAGAAAATTGCAGGACCAATTTAAAGTGGTTAGAGTGTAAAAAAGCAGATGCATAATTGCTTTCTAGACATTAACACTGAGTGCTGTGTGTGTTGAGACCTGTGGGGGGCGGTAGAGAGATGAGGCAGAGAAGGCAGGCAAGGTACTGAGTGGGGTGGGGTGGGGTGGAGTGGGGGTCTGGGTTTAGGCTTAGGTACCAAATCCTCACTCACAAACACAGACATCTCCCACGGCCTGACAGACACGCTGAGAGAGACAGGAAGGTGGAAGATAAAAAGAAAGGGGGATGGATAGATGGATGTGTGCTGAGTGGGATGCCTGCCAACACAAGCACACACAGACAGGCCGCTGCACCCCTCCACGCCTCTGCCTGCCTGCAGGCCCAGCTGAGCTGGCTTCCTCTCCGCTCTCTCCAGCTGACCCGTCATTATCCTTCAGGACTGTTACACCTAACCCTGCTTAACCACAGCGAAACCTCTGTTACTTCCGTTTTGTGAAGACTTCAAATTCCATGTTGAAGCTGTGGATGGGCTAAGGAAAAAATAATGCTGTTTCTGTGTTGTTTGAGTTAATAGTGACATGGTGAATGGATTCAAAATAAACACATACAGCACAAACGCTATACGTGGAAGGTGGGAATGTGGGAGAATGTTGGAGCAGGCTTCCAGTCCAGTATTTGGCATTGTCTTCTGCCATGAGACTAGGCTGAAGGGGGCCATGGAGAGGGGGAACTAACTGCTGCTTTTCCATGAACATGACAGTGGGCCAAGCAGCACAGATCTGCTACACTAGGAACTCTCCAGAAGAGGAGAAGGAGAATGGCATCCAATGTAACAATGTAATCACTTCAACCCCCCTCCCCTCCCTCTGTACATAGTAAAGGATATAGGAATCCCCCCCCCCCCCCCCCTCCGTACACAGTACAGTAACTAGATTTTCCATTCCTGTCTGTGTGCCCTGAACCAGGGGCATAGCAGGATATATTTACCTGTGGAACATTAACAGCACGGCCCTGTTGGCACTAATGATCCTGAAGAAAAAGCTTGAGATGTCACCTCAACAGGATAAATGCACATTTTATGTTTGGTTTCCCTCACTACCTGTCTCCTTCCCTATGTATTATTCCATTCACTCTGCCTGTTCCATTAGGCTGGATAAATTCCTCTGTAAATCCAGCCGCTGCCCTCCTGCTCCTG
Source organism: Oncorhynchus clarkii lewisi (assembly GCF_045791955.1). NCBI lineage: Eukaryota > Metazoa > Chordata > Actinopteri > Salmoniformes > Salmonidae > Oncorhynchus > Oncorhynchus clarkii. The sequence goes on from NC_092152.1 coordinate 29,286,671, forward strand.
CCTTCTCCCCTCCCTCCTTTTAAAAACACTAGGCTGTTTCCAACGACAACCAACCTGAGATCTCTCCCTCCCTGACTGCCTCAGTCTGCTGTCTGCTCCAGACCACATGGCTGTGTTCCTGTGTGAGGCATATAGCCAAACCCTGCAGGACTCCACAGAAGACTTTTCATGTTGGGCTTAGGGAGAGTATACTAGGAAAGGCCTAAAGCCATTTCAACTCAGTTTCTCTCTCTCTCTCCCCCTGAATCTCTCCTGCCCCAGTGAGTAGTACACCCAGAACAGTGTTCTTTATAGCTCTGTTTTGTTGGACTCTGCCCACTGGGCACAGACATCAATTCAATGTCTATTCCACATTGGTTCAATGTAATTTCATTGAAATGATGTGGAAACAACGTTGATTCAACCAGTGTGTGCCCAGTGGGTGTGCTGTTGTTTTGTTATGTTTCCTGTTTGATTTAGCTTTGTCTCAGCATTAAGAGGTCCTCTGGGAACCAGGGTGAAAACAAGGAAAGTGATAGCTTAATTAAAACTGTTACCTCCGGCTCTGTTAACTGATGGAGTCGCCATTTCTAATGACTTTTTTAGATGAAAAAAACAAAACAATGAGTAGTGGGTTAGAAAAAGAAAGAGAGGAGGGAGAGAGGAGAGGGAGAGAATAGAGAGAGAGAAGAGAGGGAGAGAAGGGTAAAAAAAATAGCTTCCAAACAAACTTATTAAAAATCTCTTTGAAGTGAATTGCAGGAGAAAATATTGAAATGTAGATTCTGTTTCATGAATAACAGAAATGTAGTGGGCTTGATTACCCACAACGACGAGACAGCCTACAGGAAGGAGTTGAGGGCACTCAGTGTGGTGTCAGGAAAAGAACCTCTCATTCAACGTCAACAAAACAAAGGAGATGACCGTGGACATCAGGAAACAGCAGAGGGAGCACCACCCTATCTACATCGAATGGACAGTAGTAGAGAAGGTGGAAAGTTATTCGGTGTACACATCACAGACAAACTGAAATGATCCATCCACACAGACAGGAGGCTGAAGAAATCTGACAAACTTTTACAGGTGCACAATTGAGAGCATCCTGTCGGGTTGTATCACCGCCTGGTACGGCAACTGCACCGCCCTCAACCGCAAGGCTCTCAAGAGAGTGGTGCAGTCTGCACAACGCATCACAGGGGGCAAACTACCTGCCCTCCAGGACACCTACAGCACCCGATGTCACAGGAAGGCCAAAAAGATCATCAAAGACAACACCCGAGCCACTGCCTGTTCACCCCGCTACCATCCAGAAGGTGAGGTCAGTACAGGTGCATCAAAGATAGAAGCTGTTTTTCAGTCTCTCAGTTCTATCTCAAGGCCATCAGACTGTTAAACAGCAATCACTAACTCAGAGAGGCTGCTGCCTACATAGACTCACTAGTCACTTTAAACAATGCCACTTTAATAATGTTTACATATCTTACATTACTCATATCATATGTATATACTGTATCTTATACCATCTATTGTATCTTGCCAGGCCGCTCGGCCATCCCTCATCCATATATTTATATGTATATATTCTCATTCACCCCATTAGATTTGTGTGTATTAGGTAGTTGTTGGGGAATTGTTAGATTACTTGTTAGATATTACTGCACTGTCGGAACTAGCAGCCCAAGCATTTCGCTACACTCGCATTAACATCTGCCAACCATGTGTATGTGACCAATACAATTTGATTTGATTTTGATGTTGATTTGAAATGTGAGTTAAATGCAAAAGCCATAACTTCAGTCCTCCCTGAGATAAATAACGCTGACTAGGGGGTAAGTTAGCCGGTTACTGACTAATAAATAGAGTCTGGAAAGCATCATTTTCATCTCTTTTATAGGTCAGCGTGCACTGAGCCAAGGCTCCTGTCACCACTGGACCTCAGTCAGCCAACCCACCTCAGTAATAAAGCATGTTACAGTCGCTGTGCTGAGCAGAGCTAGCTGGCTACATGTTACAGACGCTGTGCTGAGCAGAGCTAGCTGGCTACATGTTATAGTCGCTGTGCTGAGCAGAGCTTGCTGGCTAAATGCTACAGTCGCTGTGCTGAGCAGAGCTAGCTGGCTAAATGCTACAGTCGCTGTGCTGAGCAGAGCTAGCTGGCTACATGTTACAGTCGCTGTGCTGAGCAGAGCTAGCTGGCTACATGTTACAGTCGCTGTGCTGAGCAGAGCTAGCTGGCTACATGTTACAGTCGCTGTGCTGAGCAGAGCTAGCTGACTACATGTTACAGTCGCTGTGCTGAGCAGTGCTAGCTGGCTACATGTTACCTCTAAGCCATGACAGGTGCCGCTCCACCCTCCCCACATCAACATAGATCATCAGAGAAGAGCTGAGGGCTGAATAAAAGATCTGGGGGAAAAAATACTTTCTTTCTTCATGTTCTCCACAACCTCGCTACACCACACTGCTATTTATCTCCACTCTTAAGCTTGTTAGTCTTAAACTTGATCATGTCTTCTCGTTTTCTGTGCAACATGTTTTATCTCTGCATGGTGGTGCTTCAAAGCAAGAGGATTGTACAGTAAGCTACAGTATGTCAAGTTGGCTAGAGTATGTGGGGGGAATGACAAGGCAACAACAACATTCCCCCCACCACCATCACCACAAACAACAACACTGGAATCAGAGAAAGTATGTCTTTTTTTAACCACTTAATTCACTGTTATCTACATTATTCAGCTCTTGGAAAATCAGCTATTAAAGGTAATTAAGCGATTCATCAAGTCATTATCAATTACTTGGAGCCTCACAGCCTCAGAATACAATCACTAGGGGTGAGGGGGAAAGAGAGAGTTAGAGAGAGAGAGTGAAAGAAGATAGACAGAAAGGCAAGGCACTGTCAGGTAGAGCGAAGGAGAGGGAAATGGAGAAACAAGAGGTAGAGACATCAACACAATCCCCTAACACTCCGCTGGGCCTCCCTCCCAGCCATCGCCATGAAGCACTGCAGCTTGTCCTTGGCAGTACGGAGCAACAGGCCCACTCTCCTCCTCCTCCTCCTCCTCCTCCTCCTATCCATTGTGCTCTGGTTTTGTCACCAGCTGTGGGTTTTTGACAGTACATCAAATACACTGTAATTATTGTGTCATGGAATTTGAAGTATTGTTGCTGCTGATGTAACGTCTGCTTCCAGCTCACACTCTCAAACACATAGATCCCCTGAACGCAGCTCACTCTCCAGCCCACTTTCCAGCTCACACTCTCAAACACATAGATCCCCTGAACGCAGCTCACTCTCCAGCCCACTTTCCAGCTCACACTCTCAAACACATAGATCCCCTGAACGCAGCTCACTCTCCAGCCCACTTTCCAGCTCACACTCTCAAACACATAGATCCCCTGAACGCAGCTCACTCTCCAGCCCACTTTCCAGCTCACACTCTCAAACACATAGATCCCCTGAACGCAGCTCACTCTCCAGCCCACTTTCCAGCTCACACTCTCAAACACATAGATCCCCTGAACGCAGCTCACTCTCCAGCCCACTTTCCAGCTCACACTCTCAAACACATAGATCCCCTGAACGCAGCTCACTCTCCAGCCCACTTTCCAGCTCACACTCTCAAACACATAGATCCCCTGAACGCAGCTCACTCTCCAGCCCACTTTCCAGCTCTCACACTCAAACACGTAGATCCCCTGAACGCAGCTCACTCTCCAGCCCACTTTCCAGCTCACACTCTCAAACACGTAGATCCCCTGAACGCAGCTCACTCTCCAGCCCACTTTCCAGCTCACACTCTCAAACACATAGATCCCCTGAACGCAGCTCACTCTCCAGCCCACTTTCCAGCTCTCACACTCAAACACGTAGATCCCCTGAACGCAGCTCACTCTCCAGCCCACTTTCCAGCTCACACTCTCAAACACATAGATCCCCTGAACGCAGCTCACTCTCCAGCCCACTTTCCAGCTCACACTCTCAAACACGTAGATCCCCTGAACGCAGCTCACTCTCCAGCCAACTTTACAACTCACACTCTCAAACACGTAGATCCCCTGAACGCAGCTCACTCTCCAGCCCACTTTCCAGCTCTCACACTCAAACACATAGATCCCCTGAACGCAGCTCACTCTCCAGCCCACTTTCCAGCTCTCACACTCAAACACGTAGATCCCCTGAACGCAGCTCACTCTCCAGCCCACTTTCCAGCTCACACTCTCAAACACATAGATCCCCTGAACGCAGCTCACTCTCCAGCCCACTTTCCAGCTCTCACACTCAAACACGTAGATCCCCTGAACGCAGCTCACTCTCCAGCCCACTTTCCAGCTCTCACACTCAAACACGTAGATCCCCTGAACGCAGCTCACTCTCCAGCCCACTTTCCAGCTCTCACACTCAAACACGTAGATCCCCTGAACGCAGCTCACTCTCCAGCCCACTTTCCAGCTCACACTCTCAAACACATAGATCCCCTGAACGCAGCTCACTCTCCAGCCCACTTTCCAGCTCACACTCTCAAACACGTAGATCCCCTGAACGCAGCTCACTCTCCAGCCCACTTTCCAGCTCTCACACTCAAACACGTAGATCCCCTGAACGCAGCTCACTCTCCAGCCCACTTTCCATCTCACACTCTCAAACACGTAGATCCCCTGAACGCAGCTCACTCTCCAGCCCACTTTCCAGCTCACACTCTCAAACACGTAGATCCCCTGAACGCAGCTCACTCTCCAGCCCACTTTCCAGCTCACACTCTCAAACACGTAGATCCCCTGAACGCAGCTCACTCTCCAGCCCACTTTCCAGCTCACACTCTCAAACACGTAGATCCCCTGAACGCAGCTCACTCTCCAGCCCACTTTCCAGCTCACACTCTCAAACACGTAGATCCCCTGAACGCAGCTCACTCTCCAGCCCACTTTCTAGCTCACACTCTCAAACACGTAGATCCCCTGAACGCAGCTCACTCTCCAGCCCACTTTCCAGCTCACACTCTCAAACACGTAGATCCCCTGAACGCAGCTCACTCTCCAGCCCACTTTCCAACTCACACTCTCAAACACGTAGATCCCCTGAACGCAGCTCACTCTCCAGCTCACACTCTCAAAACACATAGATCCCCTGAACGCAGCTCACTTTCCGGATCTCAATCACCTGAATTCTGATCACCTGTTCCGACACCTATATGTCATTATAACACACTATTTAGTTCAGTTCTTCACACCCCATCATTGTGATGTATTGTTTGTTTTGTGACACAGTTCTATATTCGGAGCGCTGGTTTCCCCTGTAATTTAATCCTCCCTTGTATGATAGTTTTTGCCTGCCTCACTAACGACACCTTTTACCTATTCCCTGCCTGTACTTTAGCCTATCGGATTTCCTGTTATCAACCTATTGCCTGATCTCCCAGACGACCCTGCCTGTACTGTTGCCTTTTGGGACCCCCTGTGTATGACCTTCTGCCAGCCCCTGGACCCAGCTACCTGCCACCTCCTGTGGTCCTTTACAATAAACACCTGCTGCGTTCTGCGCTTGAAACCAGCCCTCTGTCTCACATCGTGTTCATTACAGATGTATTCTTGCTGTTACTGGTGGGACTAGTTTTTATTGAGTTTCTATTTCCCAAATGAACTCAAAGAATATCAGAATATCGATTTTACAACAGCCGCTAATTAACCAGTCACCTCTACAATCTCGTTCTGAACGTCGTATAGCCCGTGACTCTGCACGGACCGGGGTCTCACCAATGAGTTCAGGTCACCAACCTACTACATGTTGTCTTGATGGCTGTCGTAAGCCATGCCACCAACCTATTACATATTGTCTTGATGGCTGTCGTAAGCCATGCCGCCAACCTACTAGATATTGTCTTGATGGCTGTCGTAAGCCATGCCACCAACCTACTACATATTGTCTTGATGGCTGTCGTAAGCCATGCCACCAACCTACTACATATTGTCTTGATGGCTGTCGTAAGCCATGCCACCAACCTACTACATTTTGTCTTGATGGCTGTCGTAAGCCATGCCACCAACCTACTACATGTTGTCTTGATGGCTGTCGTAAGCCATGCCACCAACCTACTACATTTTGTCTTGATGGCTGTCGTAAGCCATGCCACCAACCTACTACATATTGTCTTGATGGCTGTCGTAAGCCATGCCACCAACCTACTACATATTGTCTTGATGGCTGTCGTAAGCCATGCCACCAACCTACTACATATTGTCTTGATGGCTGTCGTAAGCCATGCCACCAACCTACTACATATTGTCTTGATGGCTGTCGTAAGCCATGCCACCAACCTACTACATATTGTCTTGATGGCTGTCGTAAGCCATGCCACCAACCTACTACATTTTGTCTTGATGGCTGTCGTAAGCCATGCCACCAACCTACTACATATTGTCTTGATGGCTGTCGTAAGCCATGCCACCAACCTACTACATGTTGTCTTGATGGCTGTCGTAAGCCATGCCACCAACCTACTACATTTTGTCTTGATGGCTGTCGTAAGCCATGCCACCAACCTACTACATATTGTCTTGATGGCTGTCGTAAGCCATGCCACCAACCTACTACATATGGTCTTGATGGCTGTCGTAAGCCATGCCACCATCCTACTACATATGGTCTTGATGGCTGTCGTAAGCCATGCCACCAACCTACTACATATTGTAATGGCCGGACTCAAATACAACTGAATGTGCTATGTCGTAGACCTCTCCTTAGAGCTGTGACGATAAACCGAAAATGATCGACATCGACATTGACCATGCCTATCAGTTATCGCAGGCCTTTTTCTGATATCGTTCATTAGGACAAGTTGCCTATACTGGAGAAATGTGAAGTTTGAAATGAAACAAGTTTGCTAATATGGGTGATTGTTAATGGGACAATTTGATGGCTACAACCATCAAACTAGTAGGAGTAGTTTAAAGGATAAAAAAAACTGGTGCACATTAATGTTATATATGTATTGTTATCACATAAATTCAGGCAATTTATCTCTATATGGATTGTTGTCCATATGGCCCAGCTCTCCCTCTGCTGGTGTTGAATAACCATAGAGCTACGTATGCTTTCTCATTATGTTAGCCCTGCATTGTAAAGGTTGCATTGCTAATCATTTTATTTCTGCAGGTTTTGACCTTCAGATGACTAGGGCTTTGAAAAGAGGACAATAATTACATTTGAGCTCCAATCAAAAGGCCTGATCTTATAGACTTAATTCCCCCCCCCCCCCCCCCCCTCTGTCTTTTCTACTTATCTATATTTGAATTATCTACGGCACTAGGATTCATTTGCTAGATTTGATTAAGTCCTTGCCAGTGGGGGGGAGAGCAGAACAGAACGGAACAGAACAGCGTGGGTATTAATGTGCAGAGAGTTCCCATGAAAGATGTAAAGGGGTTTTATGGGCTTCTTTTCTCCTGTGACAGTGTGATAGTTATATGTTAGTGTTCCATCACTCTAGCACATCCCAGCCAGTGATAACTCAGTCACTGAGGCTGTCTGTCTGCTCTGGGCCCATGCAGAGACTCCTGTCCTGACCAATCACATCACAGCTCCCTGACCAGGCAGAGGTATCGTGTATCACGCAACACTGCAGTAAATCTACGTAACAGTAGTAGACCTGAACCTGGACTGGAGTTATAGCAACACATTTAGCTGACTACTGTTTTTCAATGGCCTTTGTTCTCACACCAGTCACTATGTAGGGCTCCATTTTAAACAACATTTAAACACTTAAAACAAGGTTGTGATAAAGAACATCCAATAAAAAAAATCGACAGCAAGAGCTAGGTCAGGTAACTATCAGTAAATATGAATGTGGACATACCCAGAGACAGGTAAACAGGTACTAGTGATATAGTAGTACCTGGAACCCACAACAAGCAGAGACAGGTAAACAGGTACTAGTGATATAGTAGTACCTGGAACCCAAAACAAGCAGAGTTAGGTAAACAGGTACTAGTGATATAGTAGTACCTGGAACCCACAACAAGCAGAGACAGGTAAACAGGTACTAGTGATATAGTAGTACCTGGAACCCACAACAAGCAGAGACAGGTAAACAGGTACTAGTGATATAGTAGTACCTGGAACCCACAACAAGCAGAGACAGGTAAACAGGTACTAGTGATATACTGTAGTAGTACCTGGAACCCACAACAAGCAGAGACAGGTAAACAGGTACTAGTGATATACTGTAGTAGTACCTGGAACCCACAACATGCAGAGACAGGTAAACAGGTACTAGTGATATACTGTAGTAGAACCTGGAACCCACAACAAGCAGAGACAGGTAAACAGGTACTAGTGATATACTGTAGTAGAACCTGGAACCCACAACAAGCAGAGACAGGTAAACAGGTACTAGTGATATAGTAGTACCTGGAACGCACAACAAGCAGAGACAGGTAAACAGACTTACTAGTGATATACTGTAGTAGTACCTGGAACCCACAACAAGCAGAGGAAAAAGCAGGAGCAGAGAATAACAACATGAGAGGAATGCGGATATCACCGCACCATCAAAGTCTGCTATTTGGCACAGCCGGTGCTAAAATACAGAGAGAATACTGATGCTGCCTCCACCTCCACGCATTGTCTCTCTCACTGGCAAACCATGACCTCTACACTGCAATTCTAGCCTGTTCCCATCACATCCTGCCAAGCTCCTTGTGAGGAAGCATCCCGGCTTTTCTGCAGGTCAGTGACCTGGGTAAAACTCCACACTGCCGGGCTGGAGCAAACACAAAGCCAACCTCCCTCCACCTGTCTGGGACTGCCTTCCTTCTACAATCTACCAGACTAACTTTCTAAAAACCAGGTGGTTCCTCATCCTGTAGGATGGACGGGGCCAAAAAGAGGAAATCACATGCTCATCAGAAAAGGGAAGCCCACAACATGAGGGACTGCGCTGTACATTGACCTCAAATGCCAGGAACAGGCCTAGAGGCCAATCTAAGGGGAAGCATAATAACACGGTACTAAACTAGAAATATTCTTTGTGAGCCATGTTTGAAAATAAACCGAAAAATGAAGATGTTATAGATAGATATGATGAAATCCCCAGCCAGGTCTCCCGACCCACCCACCACAGACTACCCCTCTGTGTTGTTACGTACCCAGGTTGGAGGAGGCTCTTCCCTCTGCAGCTCTGTCCTTCAGGCCCTCAGCGATGGCCAGCTGCTGTTGGTGGTACTGCTTGGCTCTCTCCAGGTCCTGCATGCAGCGTGCAGCGTGCCCCAGTCCAGCGTACGCCCTCATCTCTATAGGCTGCTCCTCCAGCTCCTGGGCCAGCTCCAGCACATGGGTGTGGTAGGACATGGCCTTGTCAAAGTTACGGTGGTAGTGATAGGCACTGCCCAGGTTGCTGTAGGCACGGGCCTCCTCCCTCTTGCTGGTCAGGGCCTTGGCGATGCCCAGGTGCTGCTCGTGACATTGGACAGCGTTTTCAAAGTCACCCATGGCGATGTAGACAGCGCCCATGTTGCCCAGCTCTCGTGCCTCCGACAGCTGGTCCTTGGACTGCTTGGCCAGTAGGACACACTGCTTGTGGCTGGCCAGGGCATTAGGGTAGTCCCCGATGGCTGTGTACACATGACCCAGGCTGCTCAGGGCCATAGAAGCTGCCTGGAGGCACAGAGAGAACACAGGCACACAAACGTCAGGCAAGTAATTAAGGTCACATAGTAAAAAAGATTTGTGAAATTGACCCACATTTAACTGAGTTGGTTGCTTTTGCATCTCAAACACCCCTCTCCATCATTCAACACCCCTCAACACACCTATCTTCTTTTGAAAACACCCCTCAACACCCCTCTCCATCCCTCTCCACCCCCTTTTCTGTCCCTCAACACCCCTCTCCATCCCTAAACACCCCTCTCCATCCCTCAACACCCCTTTTCTGTCCATCAACATCCCTCTCCGTCCCTCAACATCCCTCTCTGTCCCTCAACACCCCTTTCCGTCCCTCAGCACCCCTTTTCTGTCCCTCAACATCCCTCTCCGTCCCTCAACACCCCTCTCCGACCCTCAACAGCCCTCAACATCCCTCAACACCCCTCTCCATCCCTCAACACCCCTGTTCTGTCCCTCAACACCCCTCTCCATCCCTAAACACCCCTCTCCATCCCTCAACAACCCTATCTTCATTTGACAACACCCCTCTTCATCCCTAAACACCCCTCTCCATCCCTCAACACCCCTCTCTGTCCCTCAACACCCCTCTCTGTCCCTCAACACCCCTCTCTATCCCTCTACACCCTTTTTCTGTCCCTCAACATCCCACTCTGTCCCTCAACACCCCTTTTCTGTCCCTCAACATCCCTCTCCGTCCCTCAACACCCCTCTCCGTCCCTCAACACCCCTCTCCGTCCCTCAACACCCCTCAACATCCCTCAACACCCCTCTCCATCCCTCAACACCCCTTTTCTGTCCCTCAACATCCCTCTCCGTCCCTCAACACCACTCTCCGTCCCTCAACACCCCTCAACACCCCTCTCCATCCCTCAACACCCCTTTTCTGTCCCTCAACATCCCTCTCCGTCCCTCAACACCCCTCTCCGTCCCTCAACACCCCTCTCCATCCCTCAACACCCCTTTTCTGTCCCTCAACATCCCTCTCCGTCCCTCAACATCCCTCTCCGTCCCTCAACACCCCTCTCCGTCCCTCAGCACCCCTTTTCTATCCCTCAACACCCCTATCTTCATTTGACAACACCCCTCTTCATCCCTCAACACCCCTCTCCATCCCTCAACACCCCTCTCTGTCCCTCAACACCCCTCTCTGTCCCTCAACACCCCTCTCTATCCCTCTACACCCTTTTTCTGTCCCTCAACATCCCACTCTGTCCCTCAACACCCCTTTTCTGTCCCTCAACATCCCTCTCCGTCCCTCAACACCCCTCTCCGTGCCTCAACACCCCTCTCCGTCCCTCAACACCCCTCAACATCCCTCAACACCCCTCTCCATCCCTCAATACCCCTTTTCTGTCCCTCAACATCCCTCTCCGTCCCTCAACACCCCTCTCCGTCCCTCAACACCCCTCAACACCCCTCTCCATCCCTCAACACCCCTTTTCTGTCCCTCAACATCCCTCTCCGTCCCTCAACACCCCTCTCCGTCCCTCAACACCCCTCAACATCCCTCAACACCCCTCTCCATCCCTCAACACCCCTCTCCGTCCCTCAACATCCCTCAACACCCCTCTCCATCCCTCAACACCCCTTTTCTGTCCCTCAACATCCCTCTCTGTCCCTCAACACCCCTCTCTGTCCCTCAACACCCCTCTCTATCCCTCTACACCCTTTTTCTGTCCCTCAACATCCCACTCTGTCCCTCAACACCCCTTTTCTGTCCCTCAACATCCCTCTTCGTCCCTCAACACCCCTCAACACCCCTCTCCGTCCCTCAACACCCCTCTCCGTCCCTCAACACCCCTCAACATCCCTCAACACCCCTCTCCATCCCTCAACACCCCTTTTCTGTCCCTCAACATCCCTCTCCGTCCCTCAACACCCCTCTCCGTCCCTCAACACCCCTCAACACCCCTCTCCATCCCTCAACACCCCTTTTCTGTCCCTCAACATCCCTCTCCGTCCCTCAACACCCCTCTCCGTCCCTCAACACCCCTCAACATCCCTCAACACCCCTCTCCATCCCTCAACACCCCTTTTCTGTCCCTCAACATCCCTCTCCATCCCTCAACATCCCTCTCCGTCCCTCAACACCCCTCTCCGTCCCTCAGCACCCCTTTTCTGTCCCTCAACACCCCTTTTCTGTCCCTCAACATCCCTCTCCGTCCCTCAACATCCCTCTCCGTCCCTCAACACCCCTCTCCGTCCCTCAACACCCCTCAACATCCCTCAACACCCCTCTCCATCCCTCAACACCCCTTTTCTGTCCCTCAACATCCCTCTCCGTCCCTCAACACCCCTCTCCGTCCCTCAACACCCCTCAACATCCCTCAGCACCCCTCTCCGTCCCTCAACACCCCTCTCCGTCCCTCAACATCCCTCTCCGTCCCTCAACACCCCTCTCCGTTCCTCAACACCTCTCAACATCCCTCAACACCCCTCTCCATCCCTCAACACCCCTTTTCTGTCCCTCAACATCCCTCTCCGTCCCTCAACACCCCTCTCCATCCCTCAACACCCCTCTCCGTCCCTCAACACCCCTCAACATCCCTCAGCACCCCTCTCCGTCCCTCAACACCCCTCGCCGTCCCTCAATACCCCTCTCCCTCCCTCAGCACCCCTCTCCGTCCCTCAACACCCCTCAACATCCCTCAACACCCCTCTCCATCCCTCAACACCCCTTTTCTGTCCCTCAACATCCCTCTCCGTCCCTCAGCATCCCTCTCCGTCCCTCAACACCCCTATCCGTCCCTCAACACCCCTCAACATCCCTCAGCACCCCTCTCCGTCCCTCAAAACCCCTCTCCGTCCCTCAACACCCCTCTCCATCCCTCAACACCCCTCTCCGTCCCTCAACACCCCTCAACATCCCTCAGCACCCCTCTCCGTCCCTCAACACCCCTCTCCGTCCCTCAATACCCCTCTCCATCCCTCAGCACCCCTCTCCGTCCCTCAACACCCCTCAACATCCCTCAACACCCCTCTCCATCCCTCAACACCCCTTTTCTGTCCCTCAACATCCCTCTCCGTCCCTCAACATCCCTCTCCGTCCCTCAACACCCCTCAACACCCCTCAACATCCCTCAACACCCCTCTCCATCCCTCAACACCCCTTTTCTGTCCCTCAACATCCCTCTCCGTCCCTCAACACCCCTCTCCGTCCCTCAACACCCCTCAACATCCCTCAGCACCCCTCTCCGTCCCTCAACACCCCTCTCCGTCCCTCAACATCCCTCTCCGTCCCTCAACACCCCTCTCCGTCCCTCAACACCCCTCAACATCCCTCAACACCCCTCTCCATCCCTCAACACCCCTTTTCTGTCCCTCAACATCCCTCTCCATCCCTCAACACCCCTCTCCGTCCCTCAACACCCCTCAACATCCCTCAGCACCCCTCTCCGTCCCTCAACACCCCTCTCCGTCCCTCAACATCCCTCTTCGTCCCTCAACACCCCTCTCCGTTCCTCAACACCCCTCAACATCCCTCAACACCCCTCTCCATCCCTCAACACCCCTTTTCTGTCCCTCAACACCCCTCTCCGTCCCTCAGCACCCCTTTTCTGTCCCTCAACACCCCTTTTCGGTCCCTCAACATCCCTCTCCGTCCCTCAACATCCCTCTCCGTCCCTCAACACCCCTCTCCGTTCCTCAACACCCCTCAACATCCCTCAACACCCCTCTCCATCCCTCAACACCCCTTTTCTGTCCCTCAACATCCCTCTCCGTCCCTCAACACCCCTCTCCGTCCCTCAAAACCCCTCAACATCCCTCAGCACCCCTCTCCGTCCCTCAACACCCCTCTCCGTCCCTCAACATCCCTCTCCGTCCCTCAACACCCCTCTCCGTTCCTCAACACCCCTCAACATCCCTCAACACCCCTCTCCATCCCTCAACACCCCTTTTCTGTCCCTCAACATCCCTCTCCGTCCCTCAACACCCCTCTCCATCCCTCAACACCCCTCTCCGTCCCTCAACACCCCTCAACATCCCTCAGCACCCCTCTCCGTCCCTCAACACCCCTCGCCGTCCCTCAAAACCCCTCTCCATCCCTCAGCACCCCTCTCCGTCCCTCAACACCCCTCAACATCCCTCAACACCCCTCTCCATCCCTCAACACCCCTTTTCTGTCCCTCAACATCCCTCTCCGTCCCTCAACATCCCTCTCCGTCCCTCAACACCCCTATCCGTCCCTCAACACCCCTCAACATCCCTCAGCACCCCTCTCCGTCCCTCAAAACCCCTCTCCGTCCCTCAACACCCCTCTCCATCCCTCAACACCCCTCTCCGTCCCTCAACACCCCTCAACATCCCTCAGCACCCCTCTCCGTCCCTCAACACCCCTCTCCGTCCCTCAATACCCCTCTCCATCCCTCAGCACCCCTCTCCGTCCCTCAACATCCCTCAACACCCCTCTCCATCCCTCAACACCCCTTTTCTGTCCCTCAACATCCCTCTCCGTCCCTCAACATCCCTCTCCGTCCCTCAACACCCCTCTCCGTCCCTCAACACCCCTCAACATCCCTCAACACCCCTCTCCATCCCTCAACACCCATTTTCTGTCCCTCAACATCCCTCTCCGTCCCTCAACACCCCTCAACATCCCTCAGCACCCCTCTCCGTCCCTCAACACCCCTCTCCGTCCCTCAACATCCCTCTCCGTCCCTCAACACCCCTCTCCGTCCCTCAACACCCCTCAACATCCCTCAACACCCCTCTCCATCCCTCAACACCCCTTTTCTGTCCCTCAACATCCCTCTCCATCCCTCAACACCCCTCTCCGTCCCTCAACACCCCTCAACATCCCTCAGCACCCCTCTCCGTCCCTCAACACCCCTCTCCGTCCCTCAACATCCCTCTTCGTCCCTCAACACCCCTCTCCGTTCCTCAACACCCCTCTACATCCCTCAACACCCCTCTACATCCCTCAACACCCCTTTTCTGTCCCTCAACATCCCTCTCCGTCCCTCAACACCCCTCTCCATCCCTCAACACCCCTCTCCATCCCTCAACACCCCTCAACATCCCTCAGCACCCCTCTCCGTCCCTCAACACCCCTCGCCATCCCTCAATACCCCTCTCCATCCCTCAGCACCCCTCTCCGTCCCTCAACACCCCTCAACATCCCTCAACACCCCTCTCCATCCCTCAACACCCCTTTTCTGTCCCTCAACATCCCTCTCCGTCCCTCAACATCCCTCTCCGTCCCTCAACACCCCTATCCATCCCTCAACAACCCTCAACATCCCTCAGCACCCCTCTCCGTCCCTCAACACCCCTCTCCGTCCCTCAACACCCCTCTCCATCCCTCAACACCCCTCTCCGTCCCTCAACACCCCTCAACATCCCTCAGCACCCCTCTCCGTCCCTCAACACCCCTCTCCGTCCCTCAATACCCCTCTCCATCCCTCAGCACCCCTCTCCGTCCCTCAACACCCCTCAACATCCCTCAACGCCCCTCTCCATCCCTCAACACCCCTTTTCTGTCCCTCAACATCCCTCTCCGTCCCTCAACATCCCTCTCCGTCCCTCAACACCCCTCTCCGTCCCTCAACATCCCTCTTCGTCCCTCAACACCCCTCTCCGTTCCTCAACACCCCTCAACATCCCTCAACACCCCTCTCCATCCCTCAACACCCCTTTTCTGTCCCTCAACATCCCTCTCCGTCCCTCAACACCCCTCTCCATCCCTCAACACCCCTCTCCATCCCTCAACACCCCTCAACATCCCTCAGCACCCCTCTCCGTCCCTCAACACCCCTCGCCGTCCCTCAATACCCCTCTCCATCCCTCAGCACCCCTCTCCGTCCCTCAACACCCCTCAACATCCCTCAACACCCCTCTCCATCCCTCAACACCCCTTTTCTGTCCCTCAACATCCCTCTCCGTCCCTCAACACCCCTATCCGTCCCTCAACACCCCTCAACATCCCTCAGCACCCCTCTCCGTCCCTCAACACCCCTCTCCGTCCCTCAACACCCCTCTCCATCCCTCAACACCCCTCTCCGTCCCTCAACACCCCTCAACATCCCTCAGCACCCCTCTCCGTCCCTCAACACCCCTCTCCGTCCCTCAATACCCCTCTCCATCCCTCAGCACCCCTCTCCGTCCCTCAACACCCCTCAACATCCCTCAACACCCCTCTCCATCCCTCAACACCCCTTTTCTGTCCCTCAACATCCCTCTCCGTCCCTCAACATCCCTCTCCGTCCCTCAACACCCCTCTCCGTCCCTCAACACCCCTCAACATCCCTCAACACCTCTCTCCATCCCTCAACACCCCTTTTCTGTCCCTCAACATCCCTCTCCGTCCCTCAACACCCCTCTCCGTCCCTCAACACCCCTCAACATCCCTCAGCACCCCTCTCCGTCCCTCAACACCCCTCTCCATCCCTCAGCACCCCTCTCCGTCCCTCAACACCCCTCAACATCCCTCAACATCCCATTCCCCAAAGTATATAACAAAAATTATATTTGAAGCAATATTGCTTTAGGGACCAAACAACAAACCAAAAATGCTTTGCTTCCTTTCTTGTGATCTGGGGGAAGGGGGGTGAAACCCTGATGCAGATTAGCACAGCGGTAGGCTTGTTTTAAAGCTGACAGTTTGCCCACTGCAATCTGCTTCATGGAGCACGCCACCAACAATGGAACAAAGAGCCAGTTAATCAGCGAAAGAGGAGAGGGGCTTAGCTTCACTCTTCAGCTGTGGGAGGGAAACAGACCCACTGACTGACTGACTGATTCTCCTCATCTATTCACCACTGGCAACACTTCTCTATCAGGAGGGCTGATGCTGGGAATATATTGTAGCATATTCTTATCTATCGCCTCAACGGGACATTTCTCCTCTCATCCCCATCCACCTGCATCAATATGAAGTGTAATATAAAGTGTAGGGTGTGCAGTAAAGTGGAGTGGTCTGCAGGCCTGACCCCCTAAGTGACGCACTCACTGTAGGCTTATTAGCTGTTTATATAGAGGGTAAACTGCTGGGAATTGGGGGCGGCTGTTTTTGTGTGGACAGATGTTCCATTAATCGCAGAGGAGAGGGCCAGATAATAACACATCTCCTTCCTGGGGTCTCTCTCTCTCTCTCTCTCTCTCTCTCTCTCTCTCTCTCTCGCTCTCTCTCTTTGTGTCTCTGTGTCTCTGTGTCTTACAGAACGGGAGGAGACTGGAGTAGGTTGGACGGGGGTCAGGGAAGAGGACAAAAACCCTGACAATTAAAGCTATAATTTTTCTGCCTGCGTAGGAGCCTCTGTGACATGCTTGGAGTTACACTGACAGGGATGCTTGGAGTTACACTGACAGGGATGCTTGGAGTTACACTGACAGGGATGCTTGGAGTTACACTGACAGGGATGCTTGGAGTTACACTGACAGGGATGCTTGGAGTTACACTGACAGGGATGCTTGGAGTTACACTGACAGGGATGCTTGGAGTTACACTGACAGGGATGCTTGGAGTTACACTGACAGGGATGCTTGGAGTTACACTGACAGGGATGCTTGGAGTTACATGCTTGGAGCCTTCATTTGTTGATTTCTGAGCCTTCATTCTGTGTTGTTTTCTGAGCCTTCATTCTGTGTTGTTTTCTGAGCCTTCATTCTGTGTTGTTTTCTGAGCCTTCATTCTGTGCTGTTTTCTGAGCCTTCATTCTGTGTTGTTTTCTGAGCCTTCATTCTGTGTTGTTTTCTGAGCCTTCATTCTGTGTTGTTTTCTGAGCCTTCCTTCTGTGTTGTTTTCTGAGCCTTCCTTCTGTGTTGTTTTCTGAGCCTTCATTCTGTGTTGTTTTCTGAGCCTTCATTCTGTGTTGTTTTCTGAGCCTTCATTCTGTGTTGTTTTCTGAGCCTTCATTCTGTGTTGTTTTCTGAGCCTTCATTCTGTGTTGTTTTCTGAGCCTTCATTCTGTGTTGTTTTCTGAGCCTTCATTCTGTGTTGTTTTCTGAGCCTTTATTCTGTGTTGTTTTCTGAGCCTTCCTTCTGTGTTGTTTTCTGAGCCTTCATTCTGTGCTGTTTATCATCAAAAGGCATGTGACTCAACAGTGCCCAGGTTACTATTGTATGTTTATGTCAACACATCTGAAAAAACATTCAGTCATGTATAAATGCCATGGCACAAGTTCATCCACTTTAATGTATTACAGAAAAACACTGCGCTTTTAAATCAAGATACAGAATTCCACACCACAAGAAGTAATTTACAGAAGAAATGTGGGGGTAATTCCTGCTCCCACGGAGAGACAGAGAGAGAGAGAGAGTTTCACTGCACCTCTGCTCCAAAACATATAATGAAAACATTGCATGAATTAATAAAAAATAATGCAGAACCTAAGAAAAAAATCTATACCGTAAAATACTTTCTCCCACTCCCACTAGCACACAGACGCTGGAACACACTCCCACTCCCACTAGCACACAGACGCTGGAACACACTCCCACTCCCCCTAGCACACAGACGCTGGAACACAATCCCACTCCCACTAGCACACAGACGCTGGAACACACTTCCACTCCCACTAGCACACAGACGCTGGAACACATTCCCACTCCCACTCCCACTAGCACACAGACGCTGGAACACACTCCCACTCCCACTAGCACACAGACGCTGGAACACACTCCCACTCCCACTAGCACACAGACGCTGGAACACACTCCCACTCCCACTAGCACACAGATGCTGGAACACACTCCCACTCCCACTAGCACACAGACGCTGGAACACACTCCCACTCCCACTAGCACACAGACGCTGGAACACACTCCCACTCCCCCTAGCACACAGACGCTGGAACACACTCCCACTCCCCCTAGCACACAGACGCTGGAACACACTCCCACTCCCACTAGCACACAGACGCTGGAACACACTCCCACTCCCACTAGCACACAGATGCTGGAACACACTCCCACTCCCACTAGCACACAGACGCTGGAACACACTCCCACTCCCACTAGCACACAGACGCTGGAACACACTCCCACTCCCCCTAGCACACAGACGCTGGAACACACTCCCACTCCCACTAGCACACAGACGCTGGAACACACTCCCACTCCCACTAGCACACAGACGCTGGAACACAATCCCACTCCCACTAGCACACAGACGCCGGAACATACTCCCACTCCCACTAGCACACAGACGCTGGAACACACTCCCACTCCCCCTAGCACACAGACGCTGGAACACACTCCCACTCCCACTAGCACACAGACGCTGGAACACACTCCCACTCCCACTAGCACACAGACGCTGGAACACACTCCCACTCCCACTAGCACACAGACGCTGGAACACACTCCCACTCCCACTAGCACACAGACGCTGGAACACACTCCCACTCCCACTAGCACACAGACGCTGGAACACACTCCCACTCCCCCTAGCACACAGACGCTGGAACACACTCCCACTCCCACTAGCACACAGACGCTGGAACACACTCCCACTCCCCCTAGCACACAGACGCTGGAACACACTCCCACTCCCACTAGCACACAGACGCTGGAACACACATACACATTTTCTATCTTCCATATTTTCTCTTTCCCAAACACACACACGCACACAGCAGTGCTATCTTTCTTGCATTTCACATGACTGCTGATGCCTGGAACCTATTACCTACAGACATAAGGACTTCCAGCAGTTTGCTGGAGTTTAAAGCCTCGACAAGACATTATACCGGCCCAAGGAGGCAATTACCTCCCGTCACAACTGTTGCTGTTTCATGTTCCCGGATAGCCTATCTAGGTCTGCTCAATTACATGTGCTGTTTGAAGCTCTGCTCAGCTCCATCTCTTCAACTCCAACTTCCACTCTGTGAGCAGAGAAACCGAGCGGAATCCTCTGCTCTCTATGTGTCTTGGAAAAGGAGTGAGGCGGGGGAGAGAGAGAGAGAGAGAGAGAGAGAGAGAGAGAGAGAGAGAGAGAGAGAGAGAGAGAGAGAGAGAGAGAGAGAGAGAGAAGAGAGAGAGAGAGAGAGAGAGAGAGAGAGAGAGAGAGAGAGAGAGAGAGAGAGAGAGAGAGAGCGCAACCTCTCTCCACAGTTGAGATGAGTTGTGCTTGTGATCAGTGTCCCTCTAAAGTGAGACTGCAATGCCGCATTTTCTCCCCAGATAGAGAGTTGATGGGAGATAGTGAGGAGCCAGTCTTGCTTGTCACTGTAGAGGTGCTCTGCTAGGCTTGGGGACAGATGGATGGACAGATAGACAGACGTAGGACCCATTCTACAGCCAGTTGTGACTACAGCCCTCCCTCAACACTGCTCATGTAGACTGACTGAAATAACCCAGCAGCCCAGGAAGCAAACATCTCCTCGAAACATTTGATTTCTGCAAAGGTGACTTTGCTAATTCTATTCAATTTCTTTCCTTACCCTCAATCCCTCCCTCCCTCCCTCCCTCCCTCCCTCCCTCCCTCCCTCCCTCCCTCCCTTCCCCCCACCTCGCTCATTCCATCTGTGGAGTCAGATCTGATTGTGTTTACAGAGTCTGACCCTTCTCCGGATGTGTGCCGATTTGATTAATCCAAACGTCAGCCTTTATAAACTGTTGATAAACTGCTGGCTCTTATCAGCAAACACGTTTTGCACAGAGGGTCCCCTAATGAAAGGTAAACTGGTGCAGCCCCCTGAGGGAGGGGCGGGGGTGTGGGAGCTCAAGAGGGCAGAGATGACATCTTAATCAGAACGGCTTGGCTAAACAACACAATTCCATTTTTAGAACACAGACAAGTACAGGGTTTCAAAATGCCTGGCTGGCTGCTACTCCAGTGTCAGGCGTATCCAATGAGAGGTGGATGTTAATATAGTACAACACATTAGAGAAATGGCTTTTTTTATACCACATGATAGAGGTCATGCATCGTCTGTAATGACCCTTTAATGTCATACTGCAGTAACACTTCTGTTCCTGGTCGCTGGGTCTGTGTGAACTCTGTGACACTGGGCCCCTAGTGTGTGTAGTTCATTTCCTTGCCAGTAATAACCCACGCTGCTCTGCTGTGTTTAATGAGTGGTTAAACGTTGCTTTTCCGCTGTGACAGGGAGTATGCGTCAACCTCTCAGGACCCCAGGACACTGCTAACTACAACCCCAACTGCAATAACCACCATAATCATCTTCACCATCGCCTAGCAGCAGTGCTGATAGGATGGAGGTGGTTTCCATGGGAACCTGAGTGGTTTGATTACAGCCGACGAGGCACTAGGGGAGAGTCTGCCACTCATGCTACCTCCTCCTGAGCACACACAAATAGACAAACTAAGGCATGGCTCACTGCACAACCTGCCACCCGCTGCTCAGACTAAACTGTTTCCTTAGAGCTCTACCTCTGGAAGGCCCATGGCTGCCCGTTGCTATGATGATTAGACTGCTAAGCTGTCTGTGTTTACTGACAGCCATCTTCACTGACACGGTCTCATTCATACCAACAGTAGTACATCCCTGATGAAGGACAACAACAACAACAATAACAACAGCTACAGCTGTTCCTGTAAAACACACACCCAGCAACAGTCAGTAGACAAGTGAAAGCACAGCCAAAACAAATTGGTCACTGGTATTTTGGCAATACCCATCAAACCATACTGCTGGCCGACAGGTTAATAGATAGGAAGTACCTGGTTATGCCCTGGTCAATGGCTCCATCCGTTATGAGTAGCCGTGGTAAAAAATGGTTTACTAACTAGGGAATAGGCTGCCATTTGGGATGACGAGGACAGTGATTCGCCTGTGTTTCAGAGATAGCAAAGCAGAGAGGGGGACTAGGGGAGGGATGGAGGGAGCAAGGAGGTGTTAGAGGCGTTGTCCCAGATAGTGTGGACTGAGGGTGGCTGGTCAGAGGAAGACTCCACTCCAGCAGAGTGCTGTTAATGGGATTATGTGTGAGATCCAGAGGAGACGGAAACCACCGCTGATTCCATTATAGAGGAGGTGGGAACAACATCTCTGTCACACTGTCAACATACGTACATACAGTGCCCTCAGAAAGTATTCATACCCCTTGACTTATTCCACATTTTGTTGTACTACAGTCTGAATTCAAAATAGATTTAAAAATAATAATAATAATAATATCACCTATCTACACATAATACCCCATAACGCCAAAGTGAAAACATGTTTTAAATCATTTTTGCAAATGTCAAATATCAAATTTATATAAGTATTCACATCCCTGAGTCAATACAGCTGTTAGTCTGTAAGAGCTTTTCACACCTATATAGTACAATATTTTCATATTAGTCTTTTAACCTTTTGTGACTTGGGGGCAGTATTTTCATTTTTGGAAAAATAACGTTCCCCTAGTAAACGGGATATTTTGTCAGGACAAGATGCTAGAATATGCATATAATTGACAGCTTAGGATAGAAAACACTCTAAAGTTTCCAAAACTGTAAAAATATTGTCTGTGAGTATAACAGAACTGATGTTGCAGGCGAAAGCCTGAGAAAAATCCAAACAGGAAGGGACTCTTATTTAGAAGGCTCTGCGTTCCTATGCGTCCCTATTGAGCAGTGAATGGGCTATCAACCAGATTACTTTTTCTATGGCTTCCCTAATGTGTCTAGTGTCACAATACATAGTTTCAGGCTCTTATTTTGAAAAATGAGCCTGAACGTCAACATTGCGTCAGTGGTCAGCTGAAGTCTCTCAGAGTGTTTGGTGCGTAAAGGACAAATGCGGCCATTGTTTCTCTCTCTCCTACTAAGAAGCCACCAGGTTAAAGTTTGGCTGAGAAATCGCCCGGAAATTGCAGTCATGAAAACTGCGAAAAATATTCCAAATTAGCTCCATAATATCGACAGAAACATGGCAAACGTTGTTTATAATCAATCCTCAAGGTGTTTTTCAAATATCTATTCGATAATATATCCACTGGGACAAAAAGTCATCTGGTTGATAGCCCATTCACTGCTCAATAGGGACGTATAGGAACGCAGCACAAATGATGTTAAAATTAACTTGCTTAACATCCATTACATATCAAATGTAACCAGTCACGATGTCTGCATTTTACAACTTTCCCCATCAGAAACTGTTTATGATGAATCATGTGAGTAAAAATATCTCCATCCCTAGTCTACACACACACATACACACACACACACACACACACACACACACACACACACGCACGCTCCTATGCAGCTAATTAAGAGGCTGTGTAGAAGGAAGGTGAAAAGGAGTATGCTCAAGTGTTTCTCTTAATGAGATGGGAACCAGTCAGAAGAAACAGGCTGAGAACAGAACAGTATCCAGGCAGGCAGCACCAGGAGCCTGCTACATAGGAGAGGAGAGGAGAGGAGAGGAGAGGAGAGGAGAGGAGAGGAGAGGAGGCTAGAAAACGGGGGTAGATAAAAGGCTAGAGGGGTTTGTGTTTGAAGGATGAGAGAAGAGAACGCTAGAGACATCCCAGGGGTGAGGATGTCTCCAGATCTGAATTCACCTGCAGTGATGCATTCTGACAACAAAGGAAACATCTCAACTGGAATAAACAAGGAGAGGGAACCGCAAGGCTGATAGAGGGTGAGGAGAGGAAGGAGAGAGAGGGGAGAGAGGTAGGGAGAGAGAAAGAGAGGCTGATGATACCTGTGTAATGGTAAAATATTCAGAGGGCTTTAAGAGTATCAACTCCAATCCCGCCTCTCTCTCTACATCTCTCTCTATCTCTCTACATCTCTCTCTCTACATCTCTATCTTTGTACATCTCTCTCTCTCTCTCTACATATTTCTCTCTCTGTACATCTCTCTCTACATCTCTCTCTCTCTCTACATCTTTCTCTCTCTCTCTCTCTCTCTACATCTCTCTCTCTGTACATCTCTCTCTCTCTCTCTCTACATCTCTCTCTCTCTACATCTTTCTCTCTCTCGCTACATCTCTCTCTCTGTACATCTCTCTCTCTCACTCTACACATCTCTCTCTCTCCATCTCTCTCGCTATATCTCTCTTTCTCTCTCCATCTCTTTCTCTCTACATCTCTCTCTCTACATCTTTATCTCTCTCTACATCTCTCTCTCTACATCTCTCTCTACATCGCTCTCTCTATCTCTCCCTCTCTCTCTCTCTCTGTACACCTCTCTCTCTCTACATCTCTCTCTCTCTATACATCTCTCTCTTTCACTCTCTCTCTGTACATCTCTCTCCCCATCTCTCTCTCTCTACATCTCTCTTTCTACATCTCTCTTTCTCTCTACATCTCTCTCTACATCTCTCTCTACATCCCTCTCTACATCTCTCTCTCTCTCTACATCTCTCTCTCTCTACATCTCTCTCTCTCTCTCTATACATCTCTTTCTCTCTCTCTGTACATCTCTCTCTCTCATCTCTCTCTACATCTCTCTCTCTCTCTTATTCTCTCTCTCTGTACATCTCTCTCTCCCTCTCTCTCCATCTCTCTCTCTCTACATACCTATCTCTGTACATCTCTCTCTCTCTCTACATCTTTCTCTCTCTGTACATCTCTCTCTACACCTATCTCTCTCTCTACATCTTTCTCTCTCTCTCTCTCTACTCTCTCTCTCTCTACATCTCTCTCTCTCTACATCTTTCTCTCTCTCGCTACATCTCTCTCTCTGTACATCTCTCTTTACATCTCTCTCTCTCACTCTATACATCTCTCTCTCCCCCTCTCTCTACATCTCTCTCTCCATCTCTCTTTCTCTCTCCATCTCTTTCTCTCTACATCTCTCTTTACATCTCTCTCTCTCACTCTATACATCTCTCTCTCCCCCTCTCTCTACATCTCTCTCTCCATCTCTCTTTCTCTCTCCATCTCTTTCTCTCTACATCTCTCTCTCTACATCTTTATCTCTCTCTACATCCTTCTCTACATCGCTCTCTCTATCTCTCCCTCTCTCTCTCTCTCTCTGTACACCTCTCTCTCTCTCTCTCTACATCTCTCACTCTCTATACATCTCTCTCTTTCACTCTTTCTCTGTACATCTCTCTCCCCATCTCTCTTTCCCCACATCTCTCTTTCTCTCTACATCTCTCTTTCTCTCTACATCTCTCTCTACATCCCTCTCTACATCTCTCTCTCTCTCTCTCTCTCTATACATCTCTTTCTCTCTCTCTGTACATCTCTCTCTCTCATCTCTCTCTACATCTCTCTCTCTCTTATTCTCTCTCTCTGTACATCTCTCTCTCCCTCTCTCTCCATCTCTCTCTCTCTACATCCCTCTCTCTGTTTGCACACTGGTATGGATCCTCTGGGAGCCACCATTATATCAGCCAAATGACTGCCTCTCTGCCATATCAAAACCTTCTGCTTTTTATGCAGGCAGTAAGCTGTGCTCTGCCAAGCGGGGGCACATACAGCTGTGGCTGACTGCTCCCTCTCTCTCACCACACACAGCAGTGTGCAGCTCTCTGTGGGGGGCAATTCTCACAGTGGGCAATAAACCAAGCGTGGTCCATGTAAGTTACCCTCATTAGGGCATTTAGACAAAATAAATATCAATTTGACCACGTTTGCTACCACCCTCATAACAAAACATTTTTTGTATCATAGTATCATCATCATGGTCATCTTCAGGGCCGGGGTCGATCCCATTTTAATTCAGGAAGTGAATCAATATAAACATCCCACTTGTTCCAGCAGCATTACCTGTGTGACCTCCAGGCATCAGATACATGGAGCCAGTGGGCTGGGAGCGTGAAAAGTCTTTAGCCTCCCCAGGACACACACACAAAGGATTGATTGTTCACAAAGGTCAGTGCATGGGTAAGGACACTCGTCACAGCATCTCCACTTCCACACTGGCGAGACATAGAGACGCGTGCATTTATGCACACACACACACACACACACACACACACACACACACACACACACACACACACACACACACACACACACACACACACACACACACATGCAGTAACATTCACACAAACACACACACGTACACACACATACAGGCAGTAACATTCACACACACACACAC
>NC_092152.1:29317264-29324764 GCF_045791955.1 Oncorhynchus clarkii lewisi
GAGAGAGAGAGACATGGCTGTGGCTGGTTTCAGCAGACAGACAGACAGACAGACAGACAGACAGACAGACAGACAGACGAGCCGTTTAAATCCCCTCTCCCTCTGTGCCTTTATTCCCCAAATGTAATTACGGGCCTGGCGAGGCCTGGTTGTCAGGCAGGCTGAGGCTGTAGAGCCCAGAGCCCTGCAGCACAGTACAGTAGAAACCCCATCAGACAGCACACTGTCTGTCTCAGTGGGAGTAGGGGACAGGAAGCTACATGGACATCTTTAACACCACGCCACCTGCCTGTTCAATGACCTCAGCCTCTCAGCCACACCAGGTTAACCCAATACTTTCGGTGCTGCAGGGGCTCAGCCGACGCCACTGGTCACACAGATCAAGGAGGAAAGAGGATCTCAGCACTGGGCTGTACTATCAGACAGCTTCCAAGGAACAGAGAGAAACACCACCAGCTGCTCACAGGAGGCAGATTTAAGAGCTGAGCAAGACGTGTGCGAGGGGAGCATGGTGTGGTAAGCTTCCCCAGTAGTCAGCTATAGGCTAGGGGAACAATCCCAGAAGGAGTCCCAGCAACATTCCATTCCATGTAGACACATGCACCACACATCTCCCTCCTGACTGGGGGGTCCAGATTAGTGAGGAAATAGGAAGGGCTGGGTGGGGGGAGAGATGAAACACAGAAACCGTTTAATTTGCTTTTTGCTGCCAAATGTTCCTGGGGCGTTGCAACTGGAGTGACATCGGTGTCTTTCATTCATCACAGAGGACAGGAAAAGGGGAAAGACACAGAAGATGAAAGAGAGCCGACAATAATGGCAGAGGAGAGATCTATCTGTGGGGATGGGGAGGCAGGCAGCAGGTTGTGGGGTGGGGGCAGGGTGGGGGGATAAACGGTGCTCTTAAGCAGACAGGGCGCTTACGAGCAGCGGGCTCCAGCTGTGAGCGTGCACCACAAGGCTCTGATTGACAGGGAGGGTAAACGGCTGCTAGCAGGGGGGCCTGATTGTATTTCTACCTTGCGGTCCCCGACCCTGGGCCCTGGCAGAGAGAGCCACAGCCTGTCCTAAGGGGTGGGGGATTGATTGCCCTTACAGCCCTTCAGACACAGATTTAGTTGGGCAACTTGGGCAACCACCCGAGGACGAGAGCAACACTGTGAGTTAGAACTGCTATAGGCTCCTAAACACCCCAGTGTCTCCATAGACACAGCTACACCGCTCAGACAATAGCACTCAGAGAGAGACACACAGAGAAGGTGGGAGAACAGAGAGAGAGAGAGAGATAGAGAGAGAGAGAGACAGAGACAGAGAGAGAGAGAGAGAGACAGAGAGAGAGAGAGAGACAGAGAGAGAGAGAGAGAGACAGAGAGAGAGAGAGACAGAGAGAGAGAGAGAGAGAGAGAGAGAGAGAGAGAGAGAGAGAGAGAGAGAGAGAGATAGAGAGAGAGAGACAGAGAGAGAGAGAGAGAGAGAGAGAGAGAGAGACAGAGATAGAGAGAGAGAGAGAGAGAGAGACAGAGAGACAGAGACAGAGACAGAGAGAGATAGAGATAGAGAGATAGAGAGAGAGAGAAAAGGGGAGAGAAAGAGTGACAGAAAGGGTTTGGAGAGAGAGGGGGAGACCGAAAGCGTGGAGAGAAAGAGAGGGGCGACATGTTTACCAAACACTCTGCAGGGACGGTGTTGGAATTTAAAGGCCTGATTTTTCTGGAATGCTTGTTGTGTTCAAGTCACGCAATGTAAGCAGAGGGATTTGCCAGTGTAGGAGGAACACTTGGCTGTGCTTACCTCTCCCTCTCTTACTCTCAGTTCAGCTCTGCTTAGTGAAGGGTCTGCTGTCTGGGAGGAGGAGTAGGGGGAGCGTTGGGATTAGGAAACCGTCGAGTTGAGTTTTTTCACCACTCCGCACTGGAAGTGTCTGTGTGTTTCAACGATGAGAGACCTAAAGCCCTGTTTTAATTTACTTCACCCATTCCAGGGTGAATATGATGGAGAAAACACTACTCCTGTTTTGGTGACTATATGGATGTTTGTGTGTCAGATTGGCTTCTTGATGTTCGAGTGTGAGCAGAGTAGAAATCAGAGCCATGCCCAAGGAGTGACAAGACTAACTGGAAGAGTCATAACATGACAGTCACAACCCTAGACGAGAGGATGGTTGGAGAGGAACAAAGAGAAGGAGAGAGAAGGAGAGAGAAGGAGAGGAGGATGGAGAAAGGATGGGAGAGAGGGAGAGGAGGATGGAGAAAGGATGGGAGAGAGGGAGAATGGGGCAGAGAAAGGGTGGGAGAGAGGGAGAGGAGGACAGAGAAAGGATGGGAGAGAGGGAGAATGGGGCAGAGAAAGGGTGGGAGAGAGGGAGAGGAGGACAGAGAAAGGATGGGAGAGAGGGAGAATGGGGCAGAGAAAGGATGGGAATGGGACAAACACCAAATTGAGACTCTGCACGCATAATTCTGCAAAAATATCCTCCGTGTACAACGTAGAACACCAAATAATGCATGCAGAGCAGAATTAGGCCGATACCCACTAATTATCAAAATCCAGAAAAGAGCCGTTAAATTCTACAACCACCTAAAAGGAAGCGATTCACAAACCTTCCATAACAAAGCCATCACCTACAGAGAGATGATCCAAGCTGGTCCTGGGGCTCTGTTCACAAACACAAACACACCCTACAGAGCCCCAGGACAGCAGCACAATTAGACCCAACCAAATCATGAGAAAACAAAAAGATAATTACTTGACACATTTGAAAGAATTAACAAAAAAACAGAGCAAACTAGAATGCTATTTGGCCCTAAACAGAGAGTACACAGCGGCAGAATACCTGACCACTGTGACTGACCCAAAATTAAGGAAAGCTTTGACTATGTACAGACTCAGTGAGCATAGCCTTGCTATTGAGAAAGGCCGCCGTAGGCAGACATGGCTCTCAAGAGAAGACAGGCTATGTGCTCACTGCCCACAAAATGAGGTGGAAACTGAGCTGCACTTCCTAACCTCCTGTCCAATGTATGACCATATTAGAGAGACATATTTCCCTCAGATTACACAGATCCACAAAGAATTCGAAAACAAATCCAATTTTGAAAAACTCCCATATCTACTGGGTGAAATTCCACAGTGTGCCATCACAGCAGCAATATTTGTGACCTGTTGCCACGAGAAAAGGGCAACCAGTGAAGAACAAACACCATTGTAAATACAACCCATATTTATGCTTATTTATTTTATCTTGTGTCCTTTAACCATTTGTACATTGTTGAAACACTGTATATATATATATAATATGACATTTGTAATGTCTTTACTGTTTTGAAACCTCTGTATGTGTAATGTTTACTGTTAATTTTTTGTTGTTTTTCACTTTATATATTCACTTTGTATGTTGTCTACCTCACTTGCTTTGGCAATGTTAACACATGTTTCCCATGCCAATAAAGCCCTTGAATTGAATTGAATTGAATTGAGAGGGAGAATGGGGCAGAGAAAGGATGGGAGAGAGGGAGAGGAGGACAGAGAAAGGATGGGAGAGAGGGAGAGGAGGACAGAGAAAGGGTGGGAGAGAGGGAGAGGAGGACAGAGAAAGGATGGGAGAGAGGGAGAGGAGGACAGAGAAAGGATGGGAGAGAGGGAGAATGGGGCAGAGAAAGGGTGGGAGAGGGGGAGAGGAGGACGGAGAAAGGATGAAAGAGAGGGAGAGGAGGACGGAGAAAGGGTGGGAGAGAGGGAGAGGAGGACAGAGGAAAGGTTGGGAGAGAGGGAGAGGAGGACAGAGAAAGGATGGGAGAGAGGGAGAGGAAGATGGAGAAAGGGTGGGAGAGAGGGAGAGGAGGATGGAGAAAGGGTGGGAGAGAGGGAGAGGAGGACAGAGAAAGGATGGGAGAGAGGGAGAGGAGGATGGAGAAAGGGTGGGAGAGAGGGAGAGGAGGATGGAGAAAGGGTGGGAGAGAGGGAGAGGAGGACAGAGAAAGGATGGGAGAGAGGGAGAGGAGGACAGAGAAAGGATGGGAGAGAGGGAGAATGGGGCAGAGAAAGGATGGGAGAGAGGGAGAGGAGGACAGAGAAAGGATGGGAGAGGAGGACGGAGAAAGGGTGGGAGAGAGGGAGAGGAGGACAGAGAAAGGATGGGAGAGAGGGAGAGGAGGACAGAGAAAGGATGGGAGAGAAGGAGAGGAGGACAGAGAAAGGATGGGAGAGAGGGAGAGGAGGACAGAGAAAGGATGGGAGAGAGGGAGAGGAGGATGGAGAAAGGATGGGAGAGAGGGAGAATGGGGCAGAGAAAGGGTGGGAGAGGGGGAGAGGAGGACGGAGAAAGGATGAAAGAGAGGGAGAGGAGGACGGAGAAAGGGTGGGAGAGAGGGAGAGGAGGACAGAGAAAGGATGGGAGAGAGGGAGAGGAGGACAGAGAAAGGATGGGAGAGGAGGACAGAGAAAGGATGGGAGAGGAGGACGGAGAAAGGGTGGGAGAGAGGGAGAGGAGGACAGAGAAAGGATGGGAGAGAGGGAGAGGAGGACAGAGAAAGGATGGGAGAGAAGGAGAGGAGGACAGAGAAAGGATGGGAGAGAGGGAGAGGAGGACAGAGAAAGGATGGGAGAGAGGGAGAATGGGGCAGAGAAAGGGTGGGAGAGAGGGAGAGGAGGACAGAGAAAGGATGGGAGAGGAGGACGGAGAAAGGGTGGGAGAGAGGGAGAGGAGGACAGAGAAAGGGTGGGAGAGAGGGAGAATGGGGCAGAGAAAGGACGGGAGAGAGGGAGAAAGGGGCAGAGAAAGGGTGGGAGAGAGGGAGAGGTGGGCGGAGGGAGGGATGAGGACTAGCAGTGCAGCCGAGCCAACACCAACATCTAGTACATGAGTCATACCACATCTGGCTGGCCCAGCACCAGGCTGAGGTGGACTGGAACTAGAGCCCAATCCCATGGTAGCACTATGCTGGGATGGGATCCTTCTTTTGTCTGAAAATATTTGAACAGAGTTGCTCTCGGTGAGCTGGTAGAAGAGGCTAAGTACAGTAGAACTGCACAGAAACAGAAACAGGGATCAGTGGACTACTATTTGTGTTTTGTGGTGTTTACAGAGAAATACTGCATTACATACATGTAACCACAACCCACCTGTTGTACAGCAGCTTCACAACCTGCACATGCTGGTGAAATATACAGCTACTTACGTTCTTCCTCTCCAGACACTCCAACACTGCAGAGATAATAACCAGGAAATGGTTTCACTCGCATAACTCCTTTCAACACACACGCGCGCACACACACACACACGCATATAAAGATGACACAGAAAAGGCATCTTTTGTCTGCTGAGCGCTGATGAAAAGCTACCCAGTGAGAACTTCAATCACTTGTGAAAATGAGTTGGAGACGTGCTGAACCCCCGGCAGTGTCATTAGGCCTGTCTGTCACTCTGCTGGGGCGCTGGGGGAGCAGCCGTTGGCCTCCTCTCTGTCTCTCTCCTCCTCTCAGCCTCCTCTCTGTCTCTCTGCCTCTCTCCTCTTCTCAGCCTCCTCTCTGTCTCTCTGCCTCTCTCCTCCTTTCGGCCTCCTCTCTGTCTCTCTGCCTCTCTCCTCCTCTCTGTCTCTCTGCCTCTCTCCTCCTCTCAGCCTCCTCTCTGTCTCTCTGCCTCTCTCCTCCTCTCAGCCTCCTCTCTGTCTCTCTGCCTCTCTCCTCCTCTCAGCCTCCTCTCTGTCTCTCTGCCTCTCTCCTCCTTTCGGCCTCCTCTCTGTCTCTCTGCCTCTCTCCTCCTCTCTGTCTCTCTGCCTCTCTCCTCCTCTCAGCCTCCTCTCTGTCTCTCTGCCTCTCTCCTCCTCTCAGCCTCCTCTCTGTCTCTCTGCCTCTCTCCTCCTCTCAGCCTCCTCTCTGTCTCTCTGCCTCTCTCCTCCTCTCAGCCTCCTCTCTGCCTCTCTCCTCCTCTCGGCCTCCTCTCTGTCTCTCTGCCTCTCTCCTCCTCTCAGCCTCCTCTCTGTCTCTCTGCCTCCTCTCTGTCTCTCCGCCTCGCTCCTCCTCTCAGCCTCCTCTCTGTCTCTCTGCCTCTCTCCTTCTCTCTGTCTCCTCTCTGTCTCTCTCTTCCTCTCAGCCTCCTCTCTGTCTCTCTGCCTCTATCCTCCTCTCAGTCTCTCTGCCTCCTCTCTGTCTCTCTGCCTCTCTCCTCCTCTCAGCCTCCTCTCTGTCTCTCTGCCTCTCTCCTCCTCTCTGTCTCCTCTCTGTCTCTCTGCTTCGCTCCTCCTCTCTGTCTCTCTGCCTCTATCCTTCTCTCTGTCTCCTCTCTGTCTCTCTCTTCCTCTCAGCCTCCTCTCTGTCTCTCTGCTTTGCTCCTCCTCTCTGTCTCCCCTCTGCCTCCTTTATGCCTCTCCACCTGCCAAGGCCTTCCTTGGGGGGGACCAGGGGAAGGACCTAGGGGGACCAGGGGGAGGACCTAGGGGGACCAGGGGGAGGACCTAGGGGGACCAGGGGGAGGAGCTACGGGAGCCAGGGGGAGAGGCCTCATGCTCGGGATTCTACTCTGCTACTGGAATAATTAAATTAAATCAAATCCTAATGAAGCTGTATGAGGGGTGGTGTGTATGTAGAGTACATAACCCCCCTGAAGGCTCATCCATTCAGACAGACTGCATGCATATTCAGTGATATGCATATTCACTGCGATATTATGCATATGATGTTGCCACACATGCATGCACGCAAGTGAGCAAACTCACGCATACACACACCCTGCTGTAAGCCCCAGAGTGCCATCAGGAAATGGAGAGAGGGAGAGAGGCTGATGAGATTGGCCTCTGTGGAGCCAGTGTTTTTCTCATCATTAACTCTTCAGAGGATCACACAACCTAATCACACTAAGCCTCTCTGAAAGACAATGAAGTCACGGACGTGCCCATGCACATATCCATGGAGGAATCACACACACATCCTTTATTTATGTCATATGTTAAATCCTTCAGACGAGTCCCATAGAGAAAACAGGGAAGACCATTGTGTTCTTGAGAGTCTCCCCTTTCCATAGTGGGGTCATATCAGTGTGTGGCTCAAACGGACACTACAGACACAAGTTGGCACATCAGCGATACCAACTTCAGACGAGGCCTGTGTCACTTGTGGGGTTCGTAGAGCAAAACGGAGAACTCTATCGTTCTCTAGGCAGCAGGTAGCCTAGTGGTTAGAGTGTTGGGTCAGTAACCGAAAGGTTGCAAGATTGATCCCCCGAGCTGACAAGGTAAAAATCAGTCGTTCTGCCCTTGAACAAGGCAGTTAACCCACTGTTCCCCAGTAGGCCATCATTGAACATAAGAATTTATTCTTAACTGACTTGCCTAGTTAAATAAAGGTTCAATTTAAAAAAAGAATAATAATAATAATGGTGTTCGTGAGAGACTCCTATACCATATAGGGCTCATAATAGTTTATAGGACAAACTGTTATTTGGCAGGTCTGACAAACACTGCTGTAGCTCGGCCACCTTCCATCACAGATGTAGCGGATGCTGTG